>NC_065444.1:94286188-94592526 GCF_917563875.1 Diabrotica virgifera virgifera
CATAAATGAACGTAAAATACGGCGATACCGTGTAATTTTCGGTGTCACCGTCGAAGTGGTCAAGTCAATACTTTTCGAGTTATTTACGGGTGAAAATGTTCTTTGTTAAAAAAAACACGTTTTCAGGCGGTTTTCCGCAAATAACCCAAAAGGTAAGTATTTGATAAAAAAATATCTCGTAAAAATCTCCCCCTATTTAACACCCCAAATGAAACTAATCATTACCGCTTTGCAAATTACTTAACTTTTTTTAATGACTCTTACATGACCTATGACTATGATTTATAAGTTTTACTGGTTCAAAGTGCTTATTTTTGAAAGGGTTCTAGTTGAAAGTGCTTGAACGAGTCACTAATCGCGAGAAAATGTTAAACAGTTATATCTTAACCAATTTTGTTTTAGAGAAAAACAAAATAAAACCAAATATTTTTAAAAACAGAACCTACATTTCTTTACTCCTTGAGATTTTTTTATGTAACCAAAATTTTTCAAAAATAAGAACTTTGAATCGGCCAAACTTACAGATCATATAAACAATACATATTATATATAAAGTACAAAGTAAGCTAACGATTAATTTTATTTGAGGTGCTAAATAGGGGGAGATTTTCACTTTTTTTGCCAAAAATGGAGCAACTTTATTTTGAGCGTAGGTACTCGCTTAGTTTTGAAGGTAGAAACTTTTACAAAAAATAAATATATCTAAAGCTGAATTTTAATCAGTTTTCTTCGAAAAATGCTTCATGTTTCGGTTATTTCACGTTGAAATATTCTATTTGAAATTGGACGAATAAGAGCAAGTTTTCATAAGCTACAACTTTGGTCTTACTGTATTGATAGACTTCATGAATACACTATTTTTCTTTTTTGTTTTTTTTACAAGCTACATTTTTGCTAAAAATATTTGTTAGATAATTTTTTGATAATATTTTTAATTCGATAAAATACTTATTTTTGGAGATATTTGCGAAAAACCACCTGAAAACGTAGTTTTTTTGTTGAAAAATAAATAATTTTACTCGCAAATAACTCAAAAAGTTTAGACTTAGATAAAGAAACTATGTAGAACAAAAGTTGCGTATAATTAGTCAATTTGTCCATTTCCGGACTTATTTTAAACGTATGTTTTCCACCGAGACCCCAAGTAAAAAACAGCCAACGGTACAAATTCAATTTTGAGGCGGAGGGTAAATCCAAATTGTCAAGCAAATCTATCGTGACGTTGATAATTACACTCCAAAAGTTCCATTTACTGGGCTATTAGTGTAATCATGCACAAAACAACTTATGTTGTTTTTATGCACAAAACAACTTATGTTGTTGTCTCTAAACAAAAATATGTTTTTCGTCTTTATCGGCATAGAATAAAATAGAACAAAAATTAATAAATGATTACATTATTAAGTACATAGTGTTATTCTACGAGATTAACAACTTTCTTCGTGCGCTACTATCAGCAAATATATCTACAATTTTCTTAATCCTTACATACTTAATAAACTTCATTTTCAATACCATACTGTCTAAAAAAACGTTGAGTATGTATGCGAAAAATAATATAACAATAACATATTTTTACATATGTTAGACGACAAGATGGGGCCCCTGCCATCTTGGGGCCCCCCCGCAAGTTTCATGCTGCGGGGGCCTCTGTTACGCCCCTGGTCCAATGGACGTCCCGCTAAGGTACAATGGACATCCGATGGACGTCCAACGAATGTCCAGAGTTCACAAAATTGGACGTCCATAGAACGTCCGCTACAAACATACATTGTACGTTGTATTGGAGCTTTCAGTGTACACCTTATGTACATTCAATGTACGTCTTATGGACATTTGTAGGGCACTTTTCAGAAAGCAATCTAGTATCCATAATTTTGTGAATACATAGCAAAGAGCCTTTATAGGAAATAGTTCCTTATAATACTAAACTCATACTTAAAAATATTACACAAAAGACCTTTTTTATTTCTCTTTACTATAACTTCATTATAATATATACTTTATTATAGGAACTAGGAACTTCATTAATGCACGACTGCACTTGCACGATAAACAGAAAACACAAATATATCACAGGATGTATTTTCATAAAGACGAGATTCAGATAATGACGCCCTAGGAAGCAATTGAAGCATGCACATTAAAAGAGGTTTAGGCCCGTATTCATAGTCTGTACTCAAGTCTGAGTCGATGCTCAAGTCCGACCTTGGACCTTGAACAAATTCTTATACAAATTTGTATACAAATTTTTTCAAGATCGACCTTAAGCATCGACGCAGACTTGAGTACCGACTATGAATACGGGGCTTAATCTCTGTTCTGTTTCTGTTCCAAACTATTTTTAGAATCAGTACCGTTGTTGTATATTACAAGCGCGTTTGCCATTCTGTGAATTATCATAAATAAACCATCCTTCAGTATTCCACAACAATTAACAGCGATAATCCCCTAAAAGTACCTGCCTAATACTACCTTTCACGACCGATAGCGCGAAGAGCGACAACGTTGTCAAGAAGATTCTCATTTAGTTTGTATTGGGACTTAATATAATAGTCGCGTTTTGTGTAAAATATCCATGGACCACAAATGGATGTCCAATGTACGTTGAAATCAAACGTCCAATGGACGTCCCGTAATGTACGTACATAGTACGTCCAGTTTTGGTCCATGGACGTTTGGACTTTAAATGTACGTTATATGGACGTACATCGGACGTTGTGTGCTATATGGGTTAACATTACATTACATAGTTTCGCCCCTTAGACGTATCGGAGGAGTATGACAACTGTCACTGTGAGAGTAGAATTTTAGAAAATACTCCTCTCACAGACGTCTAAAGGTGGGAAACTGTAATATAATGTCAATAATTTATACGCTTATATCGATAATTTCCACCTCTACTAGTTTCATTTCTTTTTATTTCACAATACAAAGATGAGCGCGCTAATAACCGGCAAAATAACGCAAAAGATAGAAAACATAATACATTGCAAAACAAAAAGAGATGAAACTAGTGGAGATGGAAATTATCGTTATAAACTTATGATTAATTAACGTTACATTACATAGTTTCCCACCTTTGGACGTCTGTGACAGGAGTATTTTATAAAATTCTACTGTCACAATGACAGCTGTATACTCCTCTGATCCTAGAAATTAGTTGAGTAAATGTATGATCCACTGTAAAGCGTAAGTTTCGGTTCCGTAATTTCGTAATCATTTCGTAATCGTTTAACCGTAATTGTTTCGTAATTCGTAAGTTTCCTTTGGATCGCGGAAGGTTCGTCAAAATAAAAAAATTCAACGAGCATTTAACGCGCCACGAACGGCGCGGATATCTATACATACCTTTAGATGGAAATAGCACGGAGGTGCAACACATAAGTAGACACAGAGAACTGTTGACCACCATTTAAAGAAGAAAGACGGCATATTTGGTCGCACATACTTAGAAATGTTAAGTACGAGTTATTGCAGCTGATTATGGGGTGTATTCTGTATCACTTCAGTTAAATTTTAGTGGCCTCTAAAATTTTAGCGCCCGCTAAAAATATTTTGGTATTCTGTAAATCATACATCCGTTAAAATCATAACCTAAACCGTTAAAACTCCCTCTAAATAAAAATATTTTAGAGGATGTCAAAACGTACCCGCTAAATTTTTAGCAGTCCGTTAAATGTGGTTTGATTATTTTTGTTGGGTTATGTTTGTATGAATAGTAGTTTGTTATTCTTGTATTATACTGGAGATAAATATTTAAAAATGGAAAATTGCTTTTTATAATGTATTTGGTGAAGAAGTACTTAATAAATAATAATAAAAGGTAAGTCTCATTTTTACTTTACATTGACACACTACACCTATAAGTAACAAAATTCAAATGTTTGTTTCTTTTTGTAGAGCTGATTTCAGATTACAACATAAACACAAAGTAAATAATTGACCTGAAAGTAAATAACTACAATTACCATTTCAAAGGAAGTAGGTACCTAACTAAGTACCTAGAAATGTTATTGAAAAAGTGTTGGAAGTCAAAGATGTTTGTCAAAGCAATTAAATCCTATTAATGCAGGTAAAATTATTTAAAGTTATTGTGGAACATTACAAAACTTACCAAATGATTACAAAGGTAAAGTTTCAGAAGGTTTATAAACAGATGCAGATTAACCTTAATGTTATTGAAAATAGACCATTTGACCAAAATTAGTGTCGAAGGGGAGAAGAAAAAATAAGATATGCATTTTTTCAGCAATATTTTAATGTATAACTTTATAAATAAAAATGTTTAATTGGAAAATATGAGTTTTACTAAAAAATAATTAAATATAATAAATATTATTTTCTAGGAAACTGTCATTTTCTTCTTCTTCTTAAGGTTTTTGGCCTCTAACAGTCAGTTTTCGGTCAATTTCTAGGTTAAAAGTAGTTCAAAACGATCAACGTGCGACGTTGCCGTATTTGTTCCAAAACCTTTTAGAGGATTCCTCTAAAATAATATTATTTTAGCGGTCCTCTATAATATGTGTTTACAGAATGACAATCTAACCGAAAAGTTTTAGAGAACCGTTAAAAGTTAAATTTTAGAGGCCTCTTAAATTTAACGGAGATGTTACAGAATACACCCCTATGAAGGTTAAAATTGAAGAAAAAGGCGTCCTGGCAGACGGCAAATATCCTGGCTGAAAAAAATTCGCGACTGGACCGGGTTAAACAAGATACGCACACGTGTTTAAAAAAAGCAGAAGATAGAGACGAATTTGCAATGGTTGTAGCCAACCTTCATTAGCGGAGTCGACACTAGAGGAACAAGAAGATATATATTAAATATGATTATCAAAACTACTCAAAAGCAGGTTACAAAAATTGTCAAATTGTTAAAAAATGTCTAGTTTTTTGTTCTCTTATCCGTAACCTAATTTGACAATACTGATATAAATAATCTAAAACCTAACCGTTTTATTTTTTTTATTAAATATAAAAAAATACTCACATTCTTCCCCGTTTTACTTTCATACACAGCTTACTCAAAACAATATTTGATCCAAAAAATTTGTCTACGTCAGTTATTTGCACTGCGTAGTTATCTTCGCTCTTTTCCATTTTCTGTGAAAACAAAAAAAATATGTATTCTGATCCTATTAAGTAAAAACTAGAATATAATATTATTACTAGATTTTATAAAATATAAAATTTTGCTTCCTCTGCTGCAATTTCTGCTTAAGTGTAGTGTAAACGAACAAACGATGAATACAGAGCGTTATCGAAAGAACTCAGAAAACAGTGCCGCAAAGAAAAGGCTGATTACATCTCTCAAATATGCAGAGAGATAGAGGAACATGGCTGTCGAAATGAACCGAGGGATTTATTCCAGAAGATCAAACTCCTTACCAGAGAATTTAAACCTCATACGTGGTCTGTAATAGATAAGGAAAGTAATCTAAAGACCGATACTGACGAAATATTGGAAACATGGCGGAACTACTGTGGCGAACTATATAAAAATAACGAGGTATCAGCAGAAAATCAGTGGCCCTCTGACTACCCTAGAGCACCTACTGTCTTACTCTCTGAAGTCAAGGATGCAATTAAATCACTAAAGAGAAATAAATCCCCAGGCATTGATTCAATACCATGTGAAATACTACAGTTACTAGGTGACAAAGGATTACATATCATCCATTCTATCTGTGTCGCTGTTTGGAATTCAGGAAAATGGCCATCTGATTGGTGTACCCCAATTTATATCCCGCTACACAAAAAAGCAACTACTACCAGATGTGAAAACTACCGCATACTGTCACTAATAACACATGCTAGTAAAATATTGTTACACATCATCAAAAACAGATTAAAAACCTATCTAGATTACCAGATACCTCAGGAACAAGCGGGGTTGGTAAAGGGTAAAGGTACAAGGGAACAAATCCTGAACCTGAGACAACTCATTGAAAAGTCTAGAGAATTTCAAGTACCTATGATTATATGCTTCGTTAACTACCAAAAGGCATTTGATTGTGTAAGCTGGATAAATCTGTGGTCAATTTTAATAGAAATGGGCGTACCAGTGCACCTGGTGACACTTAAGTATTAAAAATCTGTGCCAGTCCAATATAACGACAGTACGACTAGATCATAAGTTCTCAAACCAATTTAAGACCGAGAGAGGTGTTAGACAAGGATGCGTGTTGTTACCTGACTTATTTAACATTTATGCTGAACATGTCATGAGGATGGTTTTAGAAGGATGAACCGGTGGAGTAACAGTAGCTGGTAGGAAAATCTCCAATTTAAGATTTGCTGATGACACTACACTTATAGCAGCAAATGATCAAGAAATGTTTGATCTCCTGCGAATAGTTGAGTACGAAAGCAATAAAGTTGGTCTAAACATCGATAAAGCTAAGACAAAAATAATGGTGGTCGACAGATTCGACACTATTCAACTGACTAACATGTTACAAAAATACCAGATAGTAAACATCATTGTCTATTTTGGGTCTAGTATAACTAAAGATGGTAACTGTGAAGCAGAAGTTCGGAGACGTATTGGTATGGCAAAAAATACGATGAGTCGCCTAATATTCTGGGCAGATTATCGGAGAACAGGCCATTTTTGGGAACAGTTATTTACCAGCAATTTTATAGCTGTAATCGAATCTTATGATTGTATATATTAATAATATAGGTAAGCAAAGTCCACAGATAGTGTGCTACTTTTTTTATAAACAAAATGGCGCCCGAAAATCGTTTTTTTTTAATTTCTGCTCTATAACCAAACCTCTTTACACCAAAAACACCCAAATAGAAATTCACCGTAATTAAATTCTGCATAGAGAAGTGTTTATCCCGATTTACTTCGACGTAAATTTTCCCCGGAAAATGCCGGTTTTTTCAACAAAATCTTTAATTTTTAACTAAAATTTTAGATAAGTAATTGTCTATCAATACTTAAATAACTTAATAGCATAAAAGTTCTCTTCGTATAGATTATGATTCCAGAAGCCGATGGAAATTGAATGAACAGTTTAGCAACAATTAAATTGTTAATTAAAAATTTACGGTGGCTATAATAACCAAAATAATTATGATACAGATGAATAACTATGATTTTTGTATAAAAAAGCACTGTACCTATCTAATGTACTTTACAAAATTGAAATTGGACTATTTAAGCGGCCTCAGGAATATTTTAAAATTAATTATAAACAATTTTTGGGCTTATAAACAAATATAACATATCGGGAAATATTAAATTAAATTAAATCATGAAAACGGTATTGGAAAAAAAGCGGCTCAAGTAGAGCCATCTAACTAACGCATTATTATAAAAAAAAATTAATAATAAAAAAAGATTAAAGAAAAAAATCACTAAGAGGATTTAAACCTCCGCGGGGTTGAACCAGGTTGACATCCTATCCTAGTGACAAAAAAAAAACAAAACAAAATAAAACTAAAATAAAATACAAAAAATAATGCATTTATTTTAATATTAACATTAATATTTTTATTTGTAAAATGTATACACTATGTGTTCTTAATAAACATTATAGTATATTAAGTAGTATAATATATTTATATTTATTAACATAGTATGTACATTAGCTGTAATGAGTAGGTAAATAAGAAGTAAAAAGTTGTAATAATATTGTAATAACAAAGTTTCACTAATTGGCAATATCTTTAATACATTTACTTTTGATTGAGACTGGCTGAATGACCATAGTCCAAGCCAAAAAAGAAAAAAAAACTAACGCATTATAAAATGTCAAAGTTGCTTTTGTTTTGTTATATAATAAATTCATTATAACAAAAATTTTAATTTATTTAAATAAAGATTGTTTAAATAATTATACAGCTTTCAAATGAGAATATTTGTGTTTTGAACGTTAAAAGGTACACTTGTAGCAAGTTTATCAAAATAAAGTCTACGACTGGAAAAAATATGTAGTTTTCTTTCCTTATAAATAAATTAATCTATTAAAACAAAACAAAAGCAAGTTTGACATATAGTAATGCGTTAGTTAAATGGCTCTACTCGAGTTACTTTGGAACAAAGCAGGAATGAAGAAAATTGCTCCATGGGAAGCCGAGAAATTGCATTTTTTTAACGTGTACCGATTTTGAACTTTGAGATTATATTTTCTCCAACCTGATTTTTGATTGGAATTTTGCTATTTTTGGCAATTTTCACTCGTAATATAGATAGATTTTATTATTAATATTATATGTTATGATTATTTTAAAGATATGAAAATTGGTGTGAAGAAAGAGGATAAAAACAAAAAGGTGATGGTTTAAAAATTATCATCCTATTATTTATATCTTTGCCGTAAATGCCGGTCAACTTTGCCCGGTTGTATCTCAGGAACCACTCATCACAATTAAACGTTTTTTCTTATAGAAGAAGCGTCCTGCCGCTTTTTTTCCAATACCGTTTTCATAATTTAATTTAATATTTCCCGAGATATTTTTATAAGATATAATATTTGGTTATAAGCCAAAAAATTGTTTATAATTTTAAAACATTCCTGAGGCCGCTTAAATAGTCCAATTTCAATTTTGTAAATTATATTAGATAGGTACAGTGTCTTTTTAAACAAAAATCATACATATTTTTATGTATCATAATTATTTTGGTTATTATAGCGACCATAAATTTTTAATTAACAATTCAATTGTTGCTAAACTGTTCATTCGTTTCCATCGGCTTCTGGAATCATAATCTATAGGGAAATAGCTTTTATGCTACCAAGTTATTTATTTATTCATGAACAATTACTTATCTAAAATTTTAGTTGAAAATTAAAGATTTTGTTGGAAAAACCGGCATTTTCCGGGAAAAATTTTCGTCGAAGTAAATCGGAAAAAACTCGTCTCTATGCAGAATTTAATTATGGTGAATTTTTATTTGGGTGTTTTTGGTGTAAAGTTAAAATCTTTGGAGTTATAAAGCAGAAATGGAAAAAACACGATTTTCGGGCGCCATTTTGTTTATAAAAAAAGTAGCACACTATCTGCGGACTTTGCATACCTATATTATTAATATATACAGTTTTATAAGATACGATTCCAGCAATAAAATTGCTGGTAAATAACTTTTCCTTGTATTTTGCTAATTAGCCCAGAGTATAACTAAAGTTTGGAAAGACAGATCTATCTCTCAAAATATCAATATGAGACTGGTGAATGCCCTTGTATTCTCAATATTTCTATACGGAGCAGAGACTTGGACTCTTCTCGCATGCGAGCGCTAAAAAATTGATGCCTTTGAGATGGGGTGCCTGAGAAGAATGCTGCGCATACCTTGGACAGCTCATAAGACAAACGTTTTCATTCTAAATCAACTCAAGATTAAAAAAGGCTGTCCACAATATGTCTGCAACGAATACTGCAATTCTTTGGTCACGTGATTCCCAGAGGTGACGAGTGACGACAGTTTGGAGAGATTAATTGTTTCTGGAAACGTTCCGGGGAGAAGATCAAGAGGACGATCACCAACTAGATGGTCCGACCAACTTTTGTGAACCATTGTATTTTGTATAATAAAAATGGTAATGTGCTTTGCCCCGGATTGTAAACACTAGAGTGAAAGAGGGATATGTAGATTCTTTGTGTTTTGAAAGGATCTTGTTGAAAAGAAGATGTGGATTTCATTACTAAGGTAAGAAAATAGGTATAGTGAAGAAACAGAACTGAATTTATCGCCCGTGGAGGGCGGCTTTAAAATTATGTCACAGTGAGAAGTACTCGTTCCTGCCATTTTCAACTATCGAATGGGAAAAGTGGTACTTTTCAGGAGATCAAAATAACTCTTTTTTAGAGACTCCTAAATCAGCGCATTGACAAATGGGAAAAATTTTATAATTTTTGTATGTAATATTCATTGTTAGATTGATAACAAATTTGAACTGCTTATTATTTTTTTTTCCAAAAAATCACATTCGTTACTTTGCTTTTTGTATTAATCAAAGATTTGTTTCGGTCCGATGATTCAAAGTAGCGAATGTATAATAGCATATAACTGTATAATCAAATAATGAAAATCCGTTAAAGTGAAATCATCAACTGCCTCACAAGAATTTCTTGGAAGCGATACTAAAACAAAATTCGCACAAATTGTAAACACGTGCATTTTGTTCTTCTCAGCAGTTTAGCATTTTCGACAGTTTACAGATTATGATTGAATAACTGTTGACTAAATTACAACACAAACTAAGGAATGTGACATATTGGACATTTAGCGTTGTACAAATATACCTTTAGTCATATTTATAGAAACCAAAGTATCGAATATAACCATTTTCGTCAGTTTGCAGTCAACCAAATGAAAAAATGTCCATATTCGATGGTTTAAACAGCATATTTCCTGCGCTCCTAATCAAGCTACAATAACGAGAATTTGCCACAAGATGTAAGTATCATTTGCGAGGGCAAGGTATCGAATCTGAAAGACCCGATTTTTCACATTCGATAGTTGGAAATGGTAGGGACGTACTGTCGACATGTCAACCCTCGAGATGAATAGCCTATCGATGGTAATAATGATAATTGTAAATCACCCTAAATGAAAATCTCTTGTATAATTTATCATTTTCTAGTTGACAAACTGTCGTTCCTGTTTTGTTTATATAGTTTATTTAATTATTGTTAAATATGTGGCTACTGCCGATAATAATTCAGAGAAATAAGTAAAAAAAATATCCTGTTGGTGACACAACCGCCTCCAGGCCGAAACCAAATTTTTTTAGTAGTATGTACATCTATATTAATAACCTATATGTTTCCTGCAGCCGATTTTGATGATATACATAGTTACAAACAAATAAAGATCAAAAAACGGTAAATTTTCGCTTTTTTCGTCTATAACCAAAAAGTTAAGTATTTTAAACAAATTTGAGACTGCGAAAACTCATAAATCGTATAAAAAACTTCAATATGGCGTTCGCTGAATGTCTATCCTTATTGTTTGCTTAGAAAATTGCAAAATAAATCATAAATTTTGAAAAAGATAAAAAAGATCAAGGCAGGTTTTGTTTATATTTGATTCAGAGTTGGACCACCATCTCCATATAGCTATTTTAGCATCCTTATGCCTCATCAGTGAAGCTCAGAAGTCTCAACTCTGAAGGAAATACAAACAATTCTGCCAATTTAAGGCAAACCATCGCAATGCAATGAACCCACCTCTGAGACGCAATTTAGCGACATCTCTCGTATTACGAGGAAAACAACGAAAAGCCCCAGATACAAAGTTTACTACCTTTTAAACAATTAGAATAATTGAAATAAAAATATAATAAACAATATTTTAAATCTAAGACTTTTCGTTAATAAACTGCTTTCTGGCTGCATCCCGTATCTCCGGATTTTACAATATATAATCAAAAGAGACGACGAAAGTAGGAGAAAGCAAATAGAGGACGCTTAGGCCACGCATTTACCTTCCCTTCGTCAAGGAAAAGGACCGAAAGACAGTTTCTAAATACTCAAACTGAGTACTCAGGTAAATGCGTGGCCTAAGCGTCCTCTATTTGCTTTCTCCTACTTTCGTCGTCTCTTGTGATTATATATTGTAAAATCCGGAGATACGGGATGCAGCCAGAAAGCAGTTTATTAACGAAAAGTCTTAGATTTAAAATATTGTTTATTATATTTTTATTTCAATTATTCTAATTGTTTAAAAGGTAGTAAACTTTGTATCTGGGGCTTTTCGTTGTATATCTCATAAATTTTGAGTTTTTATAAATATTCATAACTTATGTAAAAATTAACTTAGAACGTTCTTATTACATGGAATGCTGAGACTTCTGGTGCTTAAATCATACCCTAAATTTCAAAGCAATTGTCAAATAATTTAAAAGGTATTTAATTTGTTTATAAAATTATTTTGCAAAAACGTGTGAATTAAAAAGGGGGCTAACTTCGTCCCTAATTGTCCTAGGACAATTGTTTTTCTTTCTAAATGTGTACAAAAATTCAGTCTTTAAAAATATGAAAAAATAATCTTTCTACGGGTAACGGTTAAAAAGTTACTCTAATTGTTTATAAGTAAGCAAAAACCGACGTGTTTTTGCAAAATAATTTTACACTGTTTAAAATTACTTTTTGTCATTTTTTTTATTACGTCAATAGTATAAATGTTTTTCTTTCATAAACTGTCAGAAGTCTTACTGTAACCTCATAATTTTCTGACTTATAGTGCTGCAAAAAAAATGAATTTGGGATAAACAAATTAAATAACTTTTAAACTGTTTGACCAATTGCTTTGAAATTTAAAATACAATTTAAGCATCAGAAGCCTCAGCAATTCGTGTAATAAGAAGGTTCTAAGTTAATTTTTACATAAGTTATGAATATTTATAAAAACTCAAAATTAATGATTTATTTTGCAATTTTCTAAGCAAGCAATAAGGATAGACATATTCAGCGAAGGCCATATTGAAATTTTTTTAGATGAATTATGAGTTTCTTACTCTAAAATTTGTTTAAAATGCTTATCTTTCTGGTTATAGACGAAAAAAGCGAAAATTTACCGTTTTTTGATCTTCATTTGTTTATAACTATGTATATTATCAAAATCGGCTGCAGGAAACATATAGGTTATTATTATAGATGTCCATACTACTCAAAAAATTTGATTTCGGCCTGGAGGTGGATGTGTCAGGAGAAAAATCTTATTTCTCTGGACTATAAGGCTGAATTTTTCAATTAGCGGTTTTATTTTATTAACTTTATTTAATAGTAAACATATTGTTTGTTTAAAACTCTTCTATATGCTGGCTGATTAGCATATTTTTATAATATCCTTTACTAATAAGGATTGCCATAGCAATGCAAATATCTCAATTGCCAATGTATATTCAACGAAAAGCTGGACTATTATTTTTAATTGGATTTATTAATAATTGTTAAACCGTGAAATGCGTATACATGTTAGCCATGGTAAAAGCAAGGTACAGTGCTCTATAACGTCAGTCAAAATATGTGTTTCACGTAAATGAACATGGTTATCGCAGACAACATTTTATCAGATAAGGTACTGCAGAGAAATTAGCCACTTCTTCTTTAAGTTCCACTTTTTATCGAAGGTTGGAAATCATCATGGCTATACGCACCCTGTTGGCTGCCGCTCTAAATAGTTCTGTACTACGGAATACGAACCATGCTTCGTCTTCCAACATTTCGATTTCTTAGGGTTTTGCCTTGCATAATAAATTATAATAATGAGTATTTTTGTCCTCTCATCGCATGTCCTAAGTACTCAAGTTTTCGTCTTTTGGTAGTTCATATTATTTCCGCTTCATTTTCTATCCTTATATTAATAGTTACTTCCACGTTTGACATTCTTTGAACAGCAATTATATTCGTAAGATTCATCTGTAACACCAAAATTCAAAGGCGGCCAACTTATTCAGATGGACTTGTTTTAATGTCCACGCTTCCAAACCATAAAACGAGTAGAGAACACGTAACACCAAAGCATCTTTAGGCGTAGTTCTAACCTTATATCCCGTCAACAATAAAACTTTTTAACTTTCACAAATGATGCACGTGTTATTTCAATACGTGTCTTAATTTGTTTGGTTTGGTCTACATTTGATGTTAACCATGTTCCTAAGTATTTGAAGTTATCCACACTCTCAATTTTCATCAAGTATCTTCAATATTCAATACTCAGTTGGATGTTTGCATGTGCTGATTTAGTCATGATCATGCATTTAGTTTTCTTTGAATTCATCTTCAGTCCGTACTCATGAAAGCGTGCATAAGTCGTTGCATTACGTTCTGTAAATCATTGGTGTTATCCGTCATTATCACTGTATCGTCTGCAAAACGTACCTATTTCGTTATTCAAAATTTCCCCATTGATAGATATACCTTCTATTGAATCTGAGAGCGCTTTTCAAGTTCAATAGAAGGTACATCTATCTATATATAAATTAGACACTATAACACATCTATTATGATCTAATATTATGATCTCCCAACTTTTATCAATACATATTATGATCGCATGTCGCACATATCAGTTAGCGAGCTCGCACACCAACGCAATATCCTACATCGCATGTGGCATGCATTGCGAAAAGATACGCACTGAGTGTCACATCTGGTTTTCGGTAAATCTTCGGTGACTTTCGGTGGAATTTCGTTCACCGAAAACCAGATGTGACACTCAGTGCGTATCTTTCCGCAATGTATGTTATGCAATGTATTAAAGCTGATATTGCTTTGGTGTGCAAGCTCGCTTAGAAGTAGAGAATATTGACTTAATCTCAATACAAAAAAAAAAACAAATTGCAGAGTAGTCAGTAAGTGCGAAATATTAAATACACGGCAAAAATGGTCAAGATTAGTTTAAGAGGTTCAACGCATACAAATAAAATTCTTTATGGTGTAAGGCAACGAGATGACAACGTGTAGCATATTTACAGATGCTAGCGTGTGTAGACACCAGGGTGTTGAAATCAGTTAGGGTTTGGAAAAACAGTACATTTACAGATGCTAGCTTGTGTAGACACTAGGGTGATGAAATCGGTTAGGGTTTGGAAAAACAGTACATTTATAGATGCTAGCGTGTGTTGACACCAGGGTGTTGAAATCAGTTAGGGTTTGGAAAAACAGTACATTTACAAATACTAACAGATTTGGACACCAGAGTGTTGAAACCAGCTAGCTTTTTTAGTGGTTATACATGCATAGATGCTAACGGCTATTGATATTGATTTTATACAGTATAGTGCAAATCTCTGGAATAAATTAATTATTTCGGAAGCCACCGATTTTAAAGAAAAATCCTGAAACAGGTCCATTTTTAATTTTAAATTGTGACTTTTTGACACATATATCATACTAGTGACGTCATCCATCTGGGAGTGATGACGCAATCGATGATTTTTTTAAATAAGAATAGGGGTCGTGTGCTAGCTCATTTGAAAGGTTATTCAATTCTCTATTAAATAATATCAACATTGACATAATTATTTAGACAGGGTATCCTAGAAAAATTATTTTGAATTAAATTAATATACACAAAAAGAAGGGTAATATACAGGGTGTCCCGAAAAGATTGGTCGTAAATTATACCACACATTCTGGGGTCAAAAATAGTTCGATTGAACCTAACTTACCTTAGTACAAATGTGCTCATAAAAAAAGTTACAGCCTTTTGAAGTTACAAAATGAAAATCGATTGTTTTCAATATATCAAAAACTATTAGAGATTTTTTATTGAAAATGGACAGATCATTCTTATGGCAGAAACATCTTAAAACAAAATTATAGTGAAATTTGTCCACCCCATAAAAAATTTATGGGGATTTTGTTCCCTTAAACCCCCCAAACTTTTGTGTACGTTCCAATTAATTTATTATTGTGGTACCATTAGTTAAACACAACATTTTTAAAACTTTTTTGCCTCCTAGTATTTTTTTCGATAAGCCAGTTTTTATTCAGAGGCGGCTTCTTTTTCAATATATTTACGTAAAAATTTTATGGGGGTTTTGTTCCTTTAAACCCCTCAAATGTTTGTGTACGTTCCAATTAAACTATTATTGTGGTACCATTAGTTAAACACAGTGTTTTTAAGACTTTTGCCTCTTAGTCTTTTTTTTATAAGTAACCTTTTATCGAGATGTAGCTTCTTTTTCAAAATATACCTAAACATGTAAATTATAAATAAATTTTCAGATTATTAACAGGTCTCTATAACCGTACTTAACCATATACAAATATGTGGTAGATTCGACAATTATTCAAAATATCTCGATAAACACTGACTTATCGAAAAAGTACTAAGAGGAAAAAAAGTTTTAGAAACATTGTGTTTAACTAATGGTGCCACAATAATAATTCAGTTTGAACGTAAACAAAAGTTTGGGGGGGGGGGTTTAAGGGAACAAAACCCCATAAAATTTTTATGGGGTGCACAAATTTCACTTTAATTCTTTTAAGATATGGCTGCCATAAAAATGCCACATGTCCATTTTCAATAAAAAATCTCTGAGAGTTTTCAATATATGAAAAAAAATCGATTTTCATTTTGTAACTTCAAAGGGCTGTAACTTTTTTTTGTGTGCACTATTGTATAAAGGTAAGTGAGGTTCAGTCAATCTATTTTTGACCCCAGAATCTGTGTTATAATTTATGACCAATCATTACGGGACACCGTGTGTATGTAATTTATTTAATTCAAAATACATTTTATTGCTGTCAGAAAACAGAAAAAATGTTTATTTCCCAAATACACATTGCTTTTCGCTTGAATTCAATGTTCAAACTACCAAAAGACATATGCGTGGCAGCTTGAACATTAAAATTAAGCGAAAACCAATGTTTATTTATCAAAAACTTTTTTTTTGTTTTCTGACAGCAGTAGAGAGTATTTTGAATTAAATAAATTACATACATTCTTCTTTTAGTGTCAATTAATTTTATTCAAAAAAATTTTTCTTGGACTAAATAAAATAATTATGTTAATATTTATATTACTGAATAGAGACCTGAATAACTTTTCAAATTGGCTAGCACGCGACCTCTATTAGTATCTAAAAATTCATCGATTACGTCATCACTCCCAGATGGATGTCACTAGTTTGATATATACATATGTCAAAAAGTCATAATTTAAAATTAAAAATCGACCTGTTTCAGGATTTTTCCTTAAAGTCGCTGGCTTCCGAAATAGTGAATTTTTTCTAGATATTTGCACCATACTGTATAAAATCAATGTCAATAGCCGTTAACATCTATGCATATAGCCACTAAAAAAGCTAGCTGGTTTCAACACTCTGGTGTCCAAATCTGTTAGTATTTGTAAATGTACTGTTTTTCCAAACCTTAACTGATTTCAACACCCTGGTGTCAACACACGCTAGCATCTGTAAATGTACTGTTTTTTCAAACCCTAACCGATTTCAACACCCTGGTGTCTACACACTCTAGCATCTGTAAATATGCCAACGGGTAATAGGAATGCAGAAGTAGTGAAAAACAACAAAGAGTATATGAAGAAGGAATAAAAGGATACTAAGCTATTAATAAAAGAGTGGTAGAAGACTTCATCATTCTAGAAAATTCTAGAAAATTAGTCATCATCATTTTTCTTGCCAATATCCCTATGCGGGGTCGGCTTCCCTATCTCTCCCTTCTCCATAAGTTTCTATCTTTGGTCATATCAACATCAATCCCCCTTACCGACATGTCCTGCCTACGCGTCTACCCCCAGGTCTTCTTTGGTCTTCCTCTTCTGCTTCTTCCAGGAACTCGCAGTTCAGCAATTCTTCGTATTAGGTGAATAACGTCTCGACGTTGAACATAACCAAAGCATCTTAACCTATGTTGCCCCATTTTGGCATCAATTGGTGCCACCCCTAGACATCCCCTAACACACTCATTCCTAATTTTATCCTATGAAAAAAATGAGTGGGAGAAAGAAACGCTTTCTTAAAAGGCAATAGCAATTAGCTTGTCATTGTTAAATATATTTACTTACCAAGCAAGAACCACGTTTATATCGATCACTTAAGAAAAACCTGTTGCTCGGAAAACAGCTTTTATTTTAATAATTTTGAATCTGTGATGTTTCTTCAGAAAATTATTGCACTAAATTTAAAATACAAAGATTTAAAATCATACAAAATGTCATCGACATCATCAAGACTGAAGTACAATAGAGTAAAGATAAACTATTTATGTTCTTCAAAAATTAGAGTTATTAATAAGGTAATTCAAAATCAAGGCCAATAATTTGTTTATAAAATTGTACTAATTTTATTAATTAAGATTTAGGCTAGTGCAATTTAACGTTTTATAATGGTAAACGGAAAACTAAATCACATTAAACAATCACATTTTACGCTACAAAGAATGTATAATAGTTATTTTGTTGACTTGGTTCGTAGCATTTCTGATTTATTGATTCTATTGCGCTAGTAGACAAAAATAGCAAAAAATTTAACAAACTAAGTAAATATGCATGCATTTATTTATAAGTATCCATTATATTCAACAAATACCTATAACAGATAAATGAAATTCTCTGAAAGATCAGGTTTTAAATACAGAAATCCGAAGAAAAGCCGGAGTACAAGAAGCTGTGGAAAGGATAACTAAAGTCATCGTCATTCAATTTTTCTTTAATTTATCCATGAGTTTCTATCTCAGATCATACCAATATTAATCCCCTTTATCGACGTTTCCTGCTCAAGCGTCCCTCCCAGGTCTTTTAGTCCTTCCGTACTATTTCTTCCAGGGACATTCTCACCAGAAATTTTTCCTGTTAGTGATTAACATCTTGACGTTGAAAACGCTCGAAAAATCTATGCTCGTTCATTTTGGTATTAATTCCCTAGACTTTTCCAAATTCTTCATTTTATCTTTTTCTTTACTTCACTCATCCAAGACTTCATACTTCATCAATCCAAGTATTGTTATTTCTGTCACATACATTCGTTGTTCCACTTTCTATTTGCTGACCAAAATTCTGTTATGTACATCATACCTAAAGTCTTGGTAGTTTTATAAAAAAAAATTTCAGTTCCATTGGAATATTTTTATCACACAACACGTCACTGGCTTCCTTTTATCCTTCATCTATTGTCCAATAACTTTGTAATAACTATCCTAGGAACTTAAAACTATCACCTTCACAATCATTTCACCCTCCAAAATTATTATTTTATTTGTAGTAACTCAATCTTTAAGTGAATATGAACAATAATCTGTTTTTGTCGCCTACATCATCAGCATACATTAAGCACCAGGAAATATTAACCTGTAGCTTTGCTGTTATCTGATCTAAAACTAGTCGTTATTCCCTCATGTATATCTCTCACTTTCTTCACATAGGTATTCACCGGGAATCCGTTCTTACTAAATATGCACAAAAAAATCTCTCCATGAACTTTATCATATGCTTTGTCAAAATCAAAAATCAACGAATACCATATTATGATTAATCTGCCTTTCATAAAACACATCTAATTATCGAGCACATTAGTTCAGAGAAATAAGGAAAAAAATAGCATGTTGGTGACACAACCCCCTCCAGGCCGAAACCAAATTTTTTGAGTAGTGTGGACATCTATAATAATCACCTATATGTTTCCTGCAGCCGATTTTGATGATATACATAGTTATAAACAATTGAAGATCGAAAAACGCTAAATTTTCGCTTTTTTCGTTTATTGCCAAATGGCTAAGCATTTTAAACAAATTTGGAAGTAAGAAACTCATAAACCATATAAAAAACTTCAATATGGCTCCCGCTGAATATGTCTAGCCTTATTGGTTGCTTAGAAAATTGCAAAATAATTCATAAATTTTTAGTTTTTATAAATATTTATAACTTATGTAAAAATAAACTTAAGATCTTCTTATTATACAGAATGCTGGGACTTCTAGTGCTTAAATTATACATTAAATTTCATAACAATTGGTCAAATAGTTTAAAAGTTATTTAATTTGTTTATCCCAAATTAATTTTTTTTGTAACACTATAAGTCAGAAAGTGATGAAGTTACAGTAATACTTTGGATAGTTTATGAAAGAAGACGATTTATACTAATAACTTAATTAAAAAGAATGACAAAAAATAATTCTAAGTATCGCAAAATTATTTTGCAAGAACATGTCGATTTTTTGCTTATAAACAATTAGAATAACTGTTTAACCATTACCCGTAGAAAAATTATGTTTTCACATTTAGAAAGACTGAATTTTTATACAAATTTAAGAAAAGAAAAAATTGTCCTAGGACACTTAGGGACGAAGTTGCCGCCCCTCATTTTTTAATTCACAGCAGCTTTCTTTATAATAATTACGAAATCAAATCAGCCACATTGGAAAAAACATACTTCAGAGTTTTAATGTACCAAATATAAAAAATATATACTTTCAAACAAATCGTCCACAAAGCTTCAAAATGTGACCCTTAAAATCGGCCGGCCTCGAAACTTGGGAGATCGATGAGAAGGGGTAAGGAAATGTGAGCTGTATCTCTTGTTCTCGCCTATGAATTTCGACGTTTCTTTTTTAATTTGTATGTACTTTTTGCGTACAGTACGAGTATGCATTATTTAAATAAATTAATTGTTATATACACTATCAAATTTGTTTAAACAACTTTTTTTTCAATTTTTTTTAATAATATTTGAAGTAATCTTAATCACAAAACATACATATTTATGAATAATATAATATTACATAGTTTTTATTAAACTTAGTAATAATTTAAAGTATGAAAAAACAAATTATCCCATTCGATGGTTTCTAAAAATAGTATTGGTCTATGGAAATCAGAAAATCTCAAATAAACTAGGTTTTATTTTTTTAGTAAACATGCTATTATATGAATGAAAAACTGAAGTTACAGAACCACCAAAAAAGAGATAAACGTAATTGATTGGGGTTGGAAATTAAGCTAAGAACCGTTAGTGCCGATCTGATCAACAGATCTTCTTTATATCAGATATTTTATTAAAATAAACTATCTGCTCTTGCAAAACTGGTTGCACCGAGTACTTGTTAGTACAGAGATATAAATAGTTTATGGACTTCGATTATCAAAACCTCAATCTTTCTCTATTATCTATGTTGGAGTTTCTTTTTTAATCTGTATGTACTCTTTGCGTACGTTACGGATATATTTTTTGTTAATAAAGTGGTTATTTAATTAACTATGTAAATTGTGTAAACAATTTTTGGAAATTCTTTTACGATATTTTTAGGATGACTTTGTTGGCAATTATAGGAGTGGATCATATGCACTTGACTTTACAAAAACTTATAATAAATGGGTAACTGATAATTGTTACGTTTTTCATAAAAATACAAGTATTTTTAGATAAACCTCCTTTAATTTTATTTTAATAGTCTTGCTATCATACCAAAATGTATGAAATATCTTAATTTTTGTTTTTTTTGCAATCTTAAAATTATAACTTTCAATGTTGTAAGATACAATTATTACAATATTGTAGAAAATTTCTGAAAATAATTTTGTTCTTTTTATCCTCTCTCTAATTTTGTTACATTTCATTTTTCGTGTATCTAGTAGCATGTTTATCAAGAAATAAATCCTAGTTTATTTGAGATTTTTTATTTTCAATTTAATATTATAAGCCAATTTTAGATTAGTAATATAATAATTACAGGAATAATAGGATTAGTAATATAATAATTACAGGGTGTAACAAAAATACAGGTCATAAATTTAATCGCATATTCTGGGACCAAAAATAATTCGATTGAACCTAACCTACCTTAGTATAAATATGCACATAAAAAAAGTTACAGATCTTTGAATTTACAAAATGAAAATCGATTTTGTCCAATATATAGAAAAGATTTTTTATTGAAAATAGACATGTGGTATTTTTATGGCAGGAGCATCTTACAAAAAAATTATAGTAAAATTTTGACACCTCATAAAAATTTTATGGGGGTTTTGTTCCTTTAAACCCCCCAGACTTTTGTGTTCGTTGCAATTAAATTATTAATGTGGTACAATTAGTTAAACACAATGTTTTTAAAACTTTTTTGCCTCTTAGTACTTTTTCGAAAACTGAGTTTTTATTGAGATATTTTAAATATTCGTCAAATCCATCACATATTTGTATAATATGGTTAAGTACGATTATGAAGACTTGGTAATCGTATGAAAATTTATTATTTGGGTGCCTTATTATTTATTAAAGGTGCCTTATCGAAAAAATACTAAGAGACAAAAAAGTTTTAGAAACATTGTGTTTAACTAATGGTACCGCAGTAATAGTTCAATTGGAACGTACACAAACATTTGGGGGGTGTAAAGGAACAAACCCCCATAAAATTTTTATGTAAACATATTAAAAAAAAGCCGCAACTCGATAAAAACTGCCTTATCGAAAAAATACTAAGAGGCAAAAAAGTTTTAAAGTTTTAAAAACAGTGAGTTTAACTAATGGTACCACAATAATAATTTAATTGGGTTGTACACAAAAGTTTGGGGGGTTTAAGGGAACAAAACCCCCATAAATTTTTTATGAGATGCAAAAATTTCACTATAATTTTTCTTTAAGATGTTCCTGTCATAAGAATGATACATGTCCATTTTCAATAAAAAATCTCTAATAGTTTTCGATATATTGGAAAAAATCGATTTTCATTTTGTAACTTCAAAGGGCTATAACTTTTTATGTTCACATTTGTATTAAGGTAAGTTAGGACCAATCGATCTATTTTTGGTCCCAGAATATGTGATTTAATTTATGACCTGTATTTTAGTTACGCCCTGTATAACTAATATGTACGTTTTACAATAAAAGTTACATCAAATATTATGAAAAAAATTGAAAAAAATTGTTTAAACAAATTTGATGGTGTATATAATAATTAGTTTATTTAAATAACGCATATTCGTAATATACGTAAAAAGTACATACAAATTAAAAACAAAAGAAACAACGAAATACATAATCGAGAACCAGAGATACAGTTAACAGCTCCTTCCCCCCTCTCATCGATATCCCAAGTTTCAACGCCGGCCGATTTTAAGGGCCATATTTTTAAGCTTTGTGGACGATTTCCTTGAAAGGAATTTTTTTTTATACTTGGTACGTTAAAACTTTGAAGTATGTTCTTTCAAATGCGGCTAATTTTATTTCTTAATTGTTATAAACAAAGGTGCCGTGAATTAAAAAAAGAAGGGGGCTAACTTTGTCCCTAATTGTCGCAGGACAATTATTTTTCTTTCTAAATGTGTATAATAATTTAGTCTTTCTAAATATGGAAAAATAATTTTTCTATGGGTAACGGTTAAAAAGTTATTCTAATTGTTTATAAGCAAAAAATCCACATGTTTTTGCAAAATAATTTTACACCATTTATAATTATTTTTTGTCATTTTTTTTAATTAAGTTAATAGCATAAATCTTCTTCTTTCATAAACTGTCCGAAGTATTACTGTAACCTCTTCTTTTTCTGACTTATAGTGTTGCAAAAACAATTAATTTGGGATAAACAAATTAAATAACTTTTAAACTATTTGACCAATTGCTTTGAAATTTATAATATAATTTAAACACCAGAAGTCTCAGCATTTCGGGTAATAAGAAAGTTCTAACTTAATTTTTACATAAGTTAGGAACATTTATAAAATCTCAAAATTTATGATTTATTTTGCAATTTTCTAAGCAACAAATAAGGACAGACATATACAGCGAACGCCATATTGAAGTTTTTATATGATTCATCAGTTTCTTACTCTCAAATTTGTTTAAAATGCTTTACTTTTTAGTAATAGACGAAAAAAGCGAAAATTTAGCGTTTTTTTATCTTCATTTGTTTATAGCTATGTATATCATCAAAATCGGCTGCAGGAAACATATAGGTTATTAATATAGATGTCCATACTACTCAAAAAATTTGGTTCCGGCCTGGAGGGGGATGTGTCACGAGAAAAATCTTGTGTGTGTGTGTGAAAAAAATGGCTTGGATGCGAGTCCGTTAGCCACAGATTTTTATTTTATTTTTACCTCAATTTATTAGTTTTGTTATATTTATACGTATTTTATTTCTCTGGACTACATCTATTTCTTCACGTATCGGTCTATTAATTATTCTCGTCCATATTTTCATAGTTTGACCAAATAGTTTTATGATCCTGTAGTTTGTGCATTGTTTTATATCTGCCCTTTTGTTTTAAATCTATCCTCTGATTCTACTGCTTTATAGTACATTCTTTCGCGGTTGTTGCTGTAAATTTTAAAGAACCGTTTGGATTAACATGAAATTTGGCATACGCATAGCTAACATGGTAACGAAGAAAAGTGATATTGTGCAGATGTGTGCTTTTGCCCTGGGGGTGAGTTTCACTATCTCTCGGGGGTAAAAAAATATATGTCCGAAATAAGTCCGGAAATCGATAAACTGACTAATTCTAAGCAACTTCTGTTCTTTAGAGTTTTTTCAACAAGTCAATACTTTTCGAATTATTTGCGAGTGAACTTTTTCATTTTTCAATAAAATAACCACGTTTTTCGACGGTTTTTCGCAAATAACTTAAAAAGTAAATATTTTGCCGAAAAAATCGTTTTTAGCAAAAATATAGCCTGTAGAAAAGTGAACAAAATGTTGTATATATTATTTCTCTATACTTAGCAGAAGCAGAGTTATAGCTAATGAAAAATAGGTTCCTATTCGTCAAATTACAAATCGAATATTTTAACTTGAAATAACCAAAAAATGAAGCACTTTTTGGAGAAAACTCATTACAACTTCGTAAGTGTTTAAAAAAAGCTTTCTTTTGTTTTACAAAAAAACATTTCTAGCAATAAAAATAAACAAGTTACGCTCAAAATAAAATTGGTCCCTTTTGTTTTGGCAAAAAAAAATCGGGAAGATCAACCCCTAATTAGCAACTTAAATGATATTAATCATTATCGCTTCACAAGTACTTTACTTATGATGTGTTAATAATATGATCTGTAAGTTTCATCGGTTGAAAGTGCTTATTTTTGAAAAAAATTGGTGTTATAATAAAATTTTCAATATTTTTAATTTTGGAGAAAATGTATTTTTTTTAAATATCTTAAAAATTGTTAGAGATACCAAAAATATTAAACAATAAAAAAAGTCGGCTTGCTTTTCTGAATATTTTATATTTTTTGTTTTACTGTAGGACAAAAATTGGTTAAGATTTGGTGTATATAAATTTGAATACACTTAGGGCCGGTTGTTCGAACGCTAATCAACAATGATCACTATCAAATATTTAATTACTGTCACCAAAACTGTCAATGTCAACTTTTATTGGGTTGCTGAAAACATAATTGATTAAAATTATGAGATTAGTTAATCAATTAACGTAACAATTATTAACATAATTGATTAAGTAATTTGATATTATGTTTTCAGCAACCCAAACAAAGTTGACATTGACAGTTGATGACAGTAATTAAATGTTTGATAATGATCATTGTTGATTAGCTTTCGAACAACCGGCCCTTAGTGATTAGTGATTAGTGAATCTTTCAAGCCGTTTTAACTACAGCCCTCTTAAAAATAAGGACTTGTAAAGAAACTTATTAAGTGGTAACGATTACGTTCATTTGAGATGCTAATTAGAGGGTGATTTTCCCGATGTTTTTACCAAAAGAAAAGGGACCAACTTTATTTTGAGCGTAACTTGGTTATTTTTGATGATAGAAATGTTTTTTTGTAAAGCAAAAGAAAGTTTTTTTTTAGACACTTTAAAAAAGTTGTAATGAGATTTCCCCAAAAAGTGCTTCATTTTTTGGTTATTTCAAGTTAAAATATTCGATTTGGAATTTGACGAATATGAATCTATTTTTCATTAGCTATAACTCTGGTTCTGCTAAGTATAGCGACCTAATGTATACACCATTTTTTTCACTTTTTTAGAGGATCTATTTCTTTGAGAATATTTTTTTCGATCAAATACTTACCTTTTGAGTAATTTGCGAAAAACCGTCTAAAAACGTGGTTATTTTGTTGAAAAATAAACAAGTTCACTCGCAAATAACTCGAAAAGTATTGACTTGGTGAAAAAACTCTATAGAACAAAAGTTGCTTAGAATTAATCAGTTTATCGATTTCTGGACTTATTTTGGACATACATTTTTTCACCCCCGCGAAGAGGTGAAACTCACCTCCAGGGCAAAAGCACACATCGGCACAATATCACTTTTTTTCTTTGACCTGTTAGCTATGTGTATGCCACATTTCATGTCAATCCAAGCGGTTCTTTAAAATTTAGAGGTTTTGCAATATTTTACCGTTAAAGAACGTACTATTTACCTTTTAAACTAGGAGCCGGTATAGGTGAAATTTGCTAATCATTTTAGGCACGATAAGACCCTATAACTTAAATAGTAGAACCTAATAGAAAACGTAGGAATACTGTGCCGTCACTTTTTAGTGGCACATGCGTCGCCAGTGGCGCATCAAACTTTCCACTTATGGACGGGATAAATAAATTAAAAGGTGCCCTCCCTCACTTCCAGAATTCAATTTTTTTCATTTTTTTAAGTTCTATGTGATCAAATAATAAGACCCAGCGTAATTTTAACTCAATACCCCTTCCCCTTTCCCCCACTATCAAAAATTTTATTTTTGGTTTTTATTTTTTTTAGGTGGGATGCAATAAATTTTAAAATTTTAAATAATTCATAGGCATAGATGAGGCTTTTACAAAATACATCTATTTTTTATAGACCCAAAGGTAGAGTTCACATAACCTCAAAAAAAATTTCAATTATTTTTTTTTGGAAAAAAGCTTATAACTTTTTTTTGGAAGTGGTCGGAGGTCTAGTTTTTTCTATTTTGTGTATTTTATCAAACACTATATCTTTAATTTTTTTCAGATCTTTCCGTAAAGTTTGTTACTTTCAAAAATCCCCAAAAACTGTTTTTAATGGGGTTTTTGTGGGTTTGAACGTATTTCTCCCATTTTCAAATGTTCCAAAAGACTCAGTTGCTTCAATTTACATATAGCCTAAAATAAAACATTGATTTGATTTATTCTGAAATCTATAAACCCCCAAAAAAACAGTTTCTTGGATTTTTGAAGGTGGCGAACCTTAAGGAAAAATGTAAAAAAAAATTAAACACATAGTGTTTGATAAAATACACAAAATAAAAAAAAATAGACCTCCATCCATCTAAAAAAAAAGGTTATACGCTTTTTTACAAAGAAAATTAAATATTTTTTTAAGGTTATGTACACTCAACCTAAAAAATAGACGTATTTTGTAAAAGCTTCATCTATGCAATGAATTATTTGAAATTTTAAAATTTATTGCATCCCACCTAAAAAAAATAAAAACGAAAAATGAAGTTTGTGATGGTGGTGGAAGGGGGAAGGGGGTGCTGGGTTAACATTAGGCTGAGTCTTACTATTTAATCACATAGAACTTAAAAACATGAAAAAAAAAATTGAATTCTTTGAGTGAGGGAGGGTACACCTTTTAATTAATTTATCCCGTCCATAAGTGGAAAGTTTGATGCGCCACTGTCGACGCATGTGCCACTAAAAAGTGACGGCACAGCATTCATACGTTTTCTTTTTGTTTCTACTATTTAAGTTATAGGGTGTTATCGTGCCTAAAATGATTAGCAAATTTCACCTATAGTCTATTTCTTTATGTTAACTTGAACCACCGCCGCGTATTTTTTTGGTAACCATCGCTGTTACTGTCTCCGTTAGCTCAATGGGTTTTGTGTTAAATTCTTCATTTGATAATATTTAACAAACATCACAAGGAAAAAGTTTTCCTGTAGTTGGCTGTATACCGTATAATACAAAAAACAGTAAAATCCTGTATAAAAGGTATATTTAAAACCCCTCAAAAGGGCCACATCAAAATCACAACATAACTAGTTTTCGACTGGTTTACCAGTCATCATCAGTACTTACGTGCAATGTACATGCTAGTCATACTTTTAACATGTGAACAAGTCATATCAACAGCTCAGATGTTACCTGGGCCAGATTAGCCAAATATTTTCAACATCCTAGCTTAATGTAACATTTTAAACCAATGTTTCCTTGACGGACAACTTTTACTGGGCTCTGACCCACATATTTTTGTCAAACAATATCTTGGTGGTTAGCATGTACATTGCACGTAAGCACTGATGATGACTGGTAAACCAGTCGAAAACTAGTTATGTTGTGATTTTGATGTGGCCCTTTTGAGGGATTTTAAATATACATTTTATACAGGATTTTACTGTTTTTTTTATTTAACAAACTGTCAAAGTACTTTTTCATCGCTTTTTGATAATCTTTTTATGATCTAGTTTTATTATCTTCATCTCGGATATATCTAATCTGATTAAAATCGTTTGCTTGTTTTGTTTAGTGTTTAGTTATTTTATGTCTTTGTTTCACTTTCTATGATTTCAAGTTGATCGTATAAATTTGTATAGGCTTCTGTTTTAGCTTTAGTTACTGCTAACTTTTCCTTTAGGTTTTTCCAAGTATTTTCATAACTAATAAGACTTGATATCTTCCTCAAAATTATAATACGATTTTCTTTCATGTTTCAGTACATATTATTTTGTCCTGAAACCTATTTCTTATCGCTTAACATCCACTACTTGATTTTTTATAGTAGGTACTCTCTGATATTTTCGTTTGTTGTCATGAAATAATTTGGAAGCGCTTTTGCCCAGTTTTGTGTATGACAAGTTGACTGTTTTGTCATTTAAAAGAATGTGTTAACAATCGCCATATACCGGGAGCACGTAAAGGTTGGAATAAATTCATTTTTTCGTGAATGGACGACTTTGGAAAAAAATCCCAAAATAGGTCGATTCTTATTTTTAAATTATGATTTTTTGTCATATTATATATCATACTATATAGTGACTTCATCGATCTGGGCGTGATGACGTCCTCAATGATTTTTTTAATAAAAATAGGGGTCGTGTGATAGATCATATGAAAGGTTATTCAATTCTCTATTCAGTAATATAAATATTAATATAATTATTTATACAGGGTGTCCAAAAAACTTTTTTTTAATTAAATTAGTTAACATTAAAAGAAAAATGTATGTATTTAATATTTATTTAATTCAAAATACATATTACTGCTCAGAAAACAGAAAAAAGTTTATTGTAAAAGTAACCATTGCTTTTCGCTTAAATTAAATGTTCAAACTGCCAAGAGGCAGGTGGGTGCATAGGCGCCCATACACACGGGCAGGAGGGGGCCGTGGCCCCCCCTAGCTTTTCGGGAAAGAACAAAAATGAAATTTATATTACATAAACGTATTTTGTCAAAAAATTATTGGATAATTTTGAGAGATAGATTGGAAACAACATTATTTATTAATAAAATAATTCACATATTGGGTAATTAATAGTTTAACAGAAAATCTGTGTGTCTGGGACAGCGGTCTATATGGAATGTGCATAATACACATTTCGCACAGTCAGGGTATGCTATTAACGAAAACATTGAAAGAGATTAGAAGCGTGGGAACATAATATATACTGTAACCGACACTCAAAATTACAAATTAAATGAATCATTTATAATACTGCAAAGAAAATCATATCAGCAAGAAATCCGATCTCTGACCGATAATCACTAATGAGCCATTCGTCTTTGAGAACTGGCACTATAAAGATAAAGTGTAAAATCTGTGATTATATTTATTTTCTATAATATTAAGTTTTGTGTATACTGAATAGAATCATCTTTATTAACAGAAATAAATTTATTGAACATAGTCAAATTTTAGTTTGCAAAAGTATTTTTTAGTAAGTAGATTATTTTTAAAGTCTACATTATGATGAACACAACAATTTTATTTAAATGAAAAACAGGTGATATTTCATGACGAATGAGTGTTATATACAGGGTGTCCCAAAAGTAGCGGAAAGGTCGAATAATTCGCGAAATGAACATCGGATCGAAAAACTGAAAAATATGTGTTAAATATTTCTCAAAAATCTATGCGATGACACTAAACAAGTCCACCACTTCAACCCCTGGGTGTGTAGCGGGGGGTAACTTTAAAATCTTAAATGAAATCCCTATTTTTTGTTGCAGATTTGGATTTTCCTTGTAAAAATAAGCAAATTTTATTCGAGCCATTTTGCGAATTGTGGATAGATAGCGCTATAATCGGAAAAAACGATATATCGTGATACCATAGCAAAATTATAGAAACGGTCTAATATCTCGAGAAATATACTTCCAAATGAAAAACTAAAAAACATGTGTTTAATATTTTTCAAAAATCTATAGAATGACACCAAACAGGATTTTTCATTCCACACTCTGGAGGTGGGGTGAGAGTTAACTTCAAAATCTTAAATAGGAACCCCCGTTTTTTATTACAGATTGAGTTTCCTCCTCAAAAAATAAGTAATATTTATTCGAAACTTTTTTTAGAATTGACGGATGGCGCTAAATCGAAAAATGCGATTTATTTGCGCCATCTATCAACGATTCTAAAAATGTTTGGAATATATGTGACTTATTTTTCATAAGGATTCTATATCTGCAAAAATAAAGGGGGCTCCTTTTTAAGATTTTAAAGTAAAAACTTGGTTCGACACATACTCATGGTTAGTCTACTCGCCAAAGTTGAAGGCAGGGCTTTGCAAGCATTGTATTCTTTTCAAACGGGTTTTAAAGAGAGGCGCAACTTTTGTGGTAGCCATGACATTTCCATTTAAAAACTTGGTCTAGTATTTAAATGTATGAATAATTTCTCACAACAGGGTTCAAACTAGGTTGTTTAGGTGGTTTAAACTACAGTAGACTCCCTCTATAACGAGAACTGAAATGGTGGACTAATTATCTCGTTATAAGCGAATTTCGTTAGATCAAACAACAATAATAATGAAATGTTTTGATGCCTCTTACGTAGTTTATTAGATGTCGATGGTCAACCTGAACAGTGAACAATGAGACTTCGCCGTCATAAATTGTAAATTTCCTATAATATTCAATATCGGTCGATAAACAGACAGAAGTTTATTACAGGTGGCCGAGTTTATTACAGCACTGGCCTCGATAATAAGCCAGATGTTGGGCATTTCTATGTACAGGCAGTTGGGGCATTTATTTATTTATGACCATTACAACGCTAAAAACAGGTAAAGACACGTATTCTTCGATTTCAATTTTCCTCGTTGTAACCAAATATGCCTCGTTATAGAGCGTTATAGTTCAATAGGAATTTCATGGGACACCTAATGTACCTCGTTATAAGCGAAACCTCGTTATACCCGTCTTCGTTATAGAGAGAGTCTACTGTATATATTGTCATCCGGAATATACAAAATGTAATGTGCAACATCTTCACGTTTGGCCCCCCCCTAAAAATTTTTATATGGGCGCCCTTGGGTGGGTGGCTGCTTTAATATTCAATTTAAGCAAAAAACAATATTTTTTTGTAAAATAAACATTTTTTTCCGGTTTTCTGACAGCAGTAAAACGTATTTTGAATTAAATAAATTACATACATTTTTCATATTTTCTGTCAACTAATTTAATTGAAAAAAACATTTTTTGGACACCCTTTATAAATAATTATGTTAATATTTATATTACTGAAAAGATAATTAAATACCCTTTCAAATGAGCTATCACACGACCCCTATTTTCATTAAAAAAATCATCGATGACGTCATCATGGCCAGATGGATGACGTCACTAGTATGATATATTTGCCAAAAATCATAGTTTAAAAATAAAAATTGACCTGTTTCGGGATTTTCTTCCAGAATCGCCGACTCACGAAAAAATGAATTTATTCCAACCTTTACGTGCTCACTGTATAATGGTATTGCAAATTGCAGCATATAATATCATCTCTAGCTTTACTTTTAGATCCAAAATACAGGGTTAATCTCACACCCGCTCAAATTTTTCATTACAAAATAAATACTTTTTAAAATAGATCTTATTAAACGAGATAAGATGGACCGGCGATTTGCGACACATACACACAAACTTAATAAAAAGATTACAAGATAGACAACTATGAAAGTTGTATTAATGCCCACCAGGCTTTTCTTTTTTTTTTGAGGAATTACTAGCCGCTCATGTTTCTAATGTAAAGAAATTAACCAGTTTATAAAAATAAACAAGACAAATGACAGTTTGGTTTTATAATTGCACATGAGACCAGAAAAGTAGTATTGGCGCTAAAAGTTCTACTGTCGAATTGTCTTGATCAGAAAAAATAAGTTTTGATATGATTGGTGGATTTAATAAAAGCATGTGATAGGTATACTAAAAACAATAGGAATTATTGGCAAAGATATTCGCGTCATTCAAATTTTGACTGGCATAAAACCTTTAAAACGGTTAATATTTAAACTCAGGTCAATTTATTATACATTATGTTAAAGACCATGAAGGACTTCCATGGTGATTGCATAATGTCAGATAATTCTAATATTACACAAAAAAAAAAGAGAATATAAAATATAATAGACAAACAAACAGCTCAAGTGCGGACTGTATAGAACAAAAACAACGACAAAAAAAATATATAATATAAATATGTAAATATAAATATAAAAAGAATAACTACAGTCGAACCCGATTATTAGAATACCGGTTATGAGAAATATCCCGGTTTAAGTAATACAAATTTGAGGTCCCGAAACGTCTACACTAGCCACCCATGATCGGTTATTAAAATATCCCCGTTATAGGAATACTTTTGCTTGGCATGAAGGATATTCCAATAAGCGGGTTCGACTGTATAAACAAATAAATGGGGTAAAATAAAGGTTACTATAGTCCGTCCCACCTTGACTTTACAGTATAAGGAACATAGGAAATGCAGTTCTTATGAGAGTTTCAGCGACGTGATGCCGATTTTATCAAAAAGAATTTGTAATCGAACATTAGGGAGATCAAATTAAAACTGTTTTAGAAAAGCAATCTACAATTTTAGGATTCATATGCGTAATAACTACAGTATATCAAATAAACTTAAGCACATATGAATCCTAAAACTGTAGACTGCCTTTCTAAAACATTACATTACTGCTAGACAAGGCAAAAACGGCGGGTCCGTTGGAAAAAATATTCCCATGAGATTTTTTTGCATAATCACATTCTTAAGACATCCCAGAATAAGGTTCAAGAAGTCGCCCACGTGAAAATTAGTTTAATTTTTTTTAACAATTTTGTTTTAATCAAATTTCAAAAACTAATATTTTTGGCTCGAACAAATTATTTATAGGTTTTTTGGACCATTCTGGACAAAAAAGCTCTGTTATAATTTTTCTCTAAATAGTATGGTATAACTAGATCCAAACCCAGACATCCAAAGTGAAAGTTATCCTTCAACACCAAATTGTTCTATATGGTCCACATAATGTTCAGAAAAAAGTCACACCATTTTGAGCGTCGGGTTTGGGGGGAGAGGGGGGAGAAATCAGTAAATTCGTAGTTTTTTTAAGTTTTTCGTCAATATTTCTAAAACTATGCGGTTTAGCATGAACAACCTTCTATACAAATTCTGTATAGAACATTGTTTACGCTAAAGCATATTTTTAGAAATATTGACACACATAAAAAAAAAACAAAATGACAAACATAAAAAAACTACTAATTTACCGATTTCTCTCCCATCTGCCCCCCAAACCGGACGCTCAAAATGGTGTAACTTTTTACTGAACAATATCTGGACCATATAGAACAATTTGGCGTTGAAGGAAAACTTTTACTTTTAATGTCTGGGTTAAGTCTTTTTTGGACCAAATATACATTACTACCTCCGTAACTTTGGAACCGTTCATTTTAGAAGGATTATGTATCAGACCTTTTTTATTTAAAATTTAATGTAGAATATTTTTGTATATAAGAGTGTTCATGCTAAACCTCATAGTTTTAGAAATATTGACGAAAAACGTAAAAAAATACGAATTTACCGACTTCTCCCCCCTCTCCCCCCCCCAAACCCGACGCTCAAAAAGGTGTGACTTTTTTCTAAACATTATATGGACCATACAGAACAATTTGATGTTAAAGGATAACTTTCACTTTGGATGTCTGGGTTATGTCATTTTTTGAATCAATTCTATCATACTAAAAGTTGATCTTTTTTGAGTTATAAGCAATTTAAAATTTGAAAAACGCGAAAATTACCGTATTTAAGACTTAATAACTCTTAAATTAAGTAACTCTTAGGTTAAAAATTATTATTATGAAAGTTAGAACGTGACTAAATCAAAATTTAAAGCCTCCGCTACATGATCCTGAAGAAATCTGTGTTATAAATTTATTACTAAGCTGTTATTTTTAATTAATAACAATGGGCGGTTAGATCGTATTGACGCGGCTGTAAATGTGAGCGCAAGTAAAATGCACAATTGGACTGCCGGAATGGCATCTATCTCGCACTTAACATTTACGGCCGCCTAACACGTGCATGGCGCTCATTATTATTATTTAAAAATAACAGCTTAGTAATAAAATAATGACAACAATTTTTTCAGGATCTTGTAGGGGGAGCATTAAACTTTGATTGAGTCACTTTCTGACTTTCATAATAATAACTTTTAATCGAGTTATTAAGCCTTGAATATTGCCATTTTTCGTTTTTTTTTCAATTTTAAATTTCTTATAACTCGAAAACGATCAACTTTAGAGAAAATTTATAGGAGACCATTTTTATCCAGAATGGTCCAAAAAACCTATAAAAAAATTTTCCGGGCCAAAAATATTTATTTTTGCAATTTGATTAAAAAAGTATTGTTAAAAAAAATTGGACCACTTTTCACGTGGGCGACTTCTTGAACCTTATTCTGGGATGTCTCACGAATGTGATTATGCAGAAAAATCTCATGGGAATATTTTTCCCAACGAACCCGCCGTTTTCGCCTTGTCTATAGATGGGCCGGGTAGCAGGCGTGTCCAGATTTCATTCTGATAATAGATGTAATGTATCTACGTGGAACAGAGTAATTTTTAAACCAAAATTCACTCGGGATTGAGAGTTGTATGATTGAATATTATGAGTAATAATAAAACCTTAATCGAAGAAGAAATATAGGGAACGATTATGGCAGGCAATCGAAACAGTTACTAAAAAATGTATTCAGAGGATTGAAACAAAAAACCTACAAGATCTTAATAAGACCGATCGTGACCTATGCGTACAAGATGGACCATAACAAAAAAAAAATAACACAAGATGCTATGGGTTTCTATGGGTTTGGGGAGAAAATTACTGAACAAAATATTTGGTGAAAAGAATATAAAAGAGCCGCGGATAAGAAGAAAAAATTAACAATTGGTTACACTCTATCAAGACGTTAATATTGTAACAATGATGAGAATAGCTACATTCAGACTTTCAGTCATGACACTCGTCGATAGGCAAAAGTGCAGGAAGAGATCAAAGTTAAGAAAGAACGACGGAGTTATGGAAAACATGCGAAAATTGAACATAACAAATTGGAAAAAAGCAAATATAAGGCAGTCAATGAGGTTATTTGGTTCCGAATTCCATCCTACTACATCGATTTACTTGATATTTTCAAAATAAGTAGAGAATAGCTCAAGAAACAAAGTCTACCCTATGTCGATGTGCGCTTTTATCTTGGGGATGGTTCCCACCACTTCTCGGGGATGTAAAATTTTTTGGTTAAAATAACCACGGAAGTGGCTAGAGAACCTAATTCTAAGCAAAAACTGTTCAATAATTTTTTTTTTGAAAACTCAATAATATTTTAGTTATTCTTGGTTGAAAATTGGCCGTTTTCATTGAAAAATGACACCTTTTCGGGCGGTTTTTTGCGAATACCTTAAAATATATGCATCATCTAACGAAAAAAACTATACAAAACATTTTTGTAGATTATAAAAAACAAAGAGATTCGTTCCTTCATATACCTTCTAGTTATAATACAATAAGAGATATGGTAGGTGAGAAGATTTTGTTTTTTTTGTGCATGCTGAAATCGGTGTATTCAACTTGAAATAAAAGAGAAACGATCGATATAATGCTACCAATGCCTTTTGTAGTGATTAAAAAGACCTTTAGAATGAGTAACATTAAATATCGATTACATTCAAAGTAAGCGAGATATGCTGCAAAAAAATTGATGACTAATTGAATTTAAAAAAAAAATATGAAGTACATTTAACCCCTCATCCATCAGAATATAAATGCATCGTTTTTCTGCTACAAACTTTTTATTATGAGTATAAATATAACACTTCTTATTATTATATTTTTATTTCTATGTTCAAAAAGTTGGACGGGTTTAAAATGAATAGTTTTTGAAAAAAATAAGATCAAATTATAGAGCGCATTTTTAAATTTTCGTAAGACTCTTCCTTTTTCTCCATGTAAGCAGAAAATGATAAGAGATACGAAAAAAGGTACCACATAAAAATGTAGGATTTTGCTGAGTAAACATTTTGTTTTGTGTTTTATTATTGTATCTCTTATCATTTTCAAGTTACATGTAGAAAAAGAAGATTTTTAAGGAAATCAGAAATGTGCTCTATAAATTGGTCTTATTTTTTTTCAAACACCATTCATTTTAAACCCGTCCAACTTTTTGAACAAGTCCATAATACTATAATAAAAGGTATTGTAGTAGTAAAATGATGCATTAAAATTCTGGTGGATGAGAGGTTAAATATACTTATGTCTCATTTTTTCTTAAAATACATTAATCATCAATTTGTTTGCAGCATAATATGTCGCTTAGTTTGAATGCAATATTAATATTGCTCATTTTAAAGATCATTTTAAGCACTACAAAAGGTGTTGGTAACATTATACACCTAAAATCGACCGTTTGTCTGTTATTTCAAGTTGAATACAACGATTTGAGCATACACCAAAAAAACAAACTATTTTCACCTACCATATCTCTTTTTATATTATTACTAGAAGATTTATGAACAAACTGGTCTCTTTGCTTTTTTTATAAGCTACAAAAATGTTTGATATAGTTTTTTTAGTTAGATGCATAGTTTTTAAGATATTTGCAAAAAATCGTTCGAAAAGGTGTTATGTTTTAATGAAAATGGCCAATTTTCAACCACGAATAACTCAAAAAATATTGAGTTTTCAAAAAAAATTATAGAACAGTTTTTGCTTAAAATTAAGTTCTCTAGCCACTTTCGTGATTATTTTAACCAAGAAATGTTCTATCCCTGAGAAGGGATGGGAACCACCCCCAAGATAAAAGCACACATAGGCATAGGGTAGACTTTGAATTAGGAGATAACTATAGGCTATTCCCAAAATTTCATTAAAATCCATGCAGTAGGATAGAATTCGGAGGTAATGTCTTATTTTTGCTCCCATTGACTGGCGTAATAGTAAGATAGACTAGAGAAGAATTGTAGCTTGCAGAGTATTAAAATAAATGTTTTTTTTTCTCTGATTTTGGCCTTGGTTTAGAACTAGAACCTTTAGCCACGTAATTGTATAACTAACTTATCACTAAGTCAGGGGAGTAATGTGTAGTGTGTGTGTTGAGTAAGTGTCTTGTTACTTTGCAAAGTCGAGGTTACTGTCTTTGCAAAGAGACGCTAATTGTATCCGAACGTCTGCGGTCCCTCCGGTGAGTACCGATCCCACAAGAAAATAAATGTATTAATATAAACAAAAATTACCTACCTCCTTTCATAAATATCCAAAAAATATCCAAATCGAGCAAAAGTTATTCACTTTTTCACTAATACTTTTGTCCTAACAACACATTAAATAATTTAAGGAACAAATTTTTTTTGAAGTACAATAAATGATTACAGAGACAAATTATCGATTACTAAAGCTTGATTTGACACACGCGTCTTACGCTATAAAACTTACCAAGTTTGTTCAAGGCAAGGGCTTCTGAGTTTGCACAACTCCGTATGTGATGCATGCAAATGAATTTTGATATACGTTCTTTTAATGTGCACAATATACCAGATACTTGCTGAATACTAAGTGCAATTAAAGTGGGACAATCCGAGGAAAAGTGTGCAATTGCTTAAACATTAAATAATTATTCCAAGAAATTCTGGTAAAATTATGTTGGACGCGAAACATTGGCGTACTGGGAATTGTGCTTTGATAAAATTAGACCAGAGCATTTAGAAAAAAAAAAAAAACAGCGGCATAAATCGATTTTTAAATACAGCACCTATCGACTAGAAAAATGGGTGAAAATGCATAATTACCAGAGAACGGTAGTTCTCGCCAGTGGCGCACACCCAAACCCCCCTACATGCGACACTAGGTATACACGAAATTTTCGATTTTCTAAATCTGACTGAATTGAAAATTGGGCCATTTCCCACCTTAAAGTTCAGGAAAAGACTCACCCATTCATATGTCAACTATCTATTTTGGTCCAAGAGTGTGGATTTTACGGCCCTTCCCATTTAGGGTCTGTTTTTCGTTCTCGTCCGCAAAACTTCCAAAAATTTCAAAAATTTAAGTCCGACCTTTACGGTTTCTGATAATACTGATCATTACCTTTCCAACGGATGTCTAATTTTGAAAATCGGTTATACCATTCAAAAGTTACCGAGCTAAGAAATATGACTCAGTTTTTATTTAAAAAAGGGAAAATGTGGATATGTATGTATGTGTGTGGAAAAGTTAAACCGATTTGAATTTTTTTTCTGTGTTTGAAGAGAGGGTCGGGGTTGATTCAGAACAGGTGTAGTTTGTGACTTTTGACCACCCATAAGCCAGCTATAGGACTTGGTAGGTACAAAACGGCATATATTTTGGGGGTATATATCTTCAGATTAAGAAGAGACAGGAGAACCGCAAATACTTCAAATCAATAGTATTGAGTTAAGCTTTCAAATGGTGTTTAAGCCGTCAGGATCAGACATACACATAGCTCAGTATAGCCGAAAAAACTGAAAAACTAAACTTTGAAAATTTTGGTTTCTCGACAATTACTCAAAATTTCAACCTACGAATTGCGCCAATAACTGAGCGTTTGTAGAAGGACTCTAGACAAATCTAACGGTGTATACCTCATATCCGGGAAAATTCGATTTTTTAAGTTATAGACTTCATAAATATGATCAAATCTATCTATATAATATAGATATATATTATCTATATAATTTATAAATAACTTTAAAAAACTCCTGATACAAGAATAAAAAACCGCTAAACGCCCTAAAAATGAGTGGCGCATACAATATTCCAGCTACAAAAGATCTGACATGAATATTGCGTGGCGCGAAAATGTATTTTCATTTTGATGCAAAACAAAATTCTAGTTTTATTTTAAAAGATTTTTCCATAATATTTGCTAAATTTGAAATAAACGCGCCACAAAAGAGTTTCAAAATTCAATCTGTATTAAAGTTACTCTTTTGTGGCGCGTTTACTTCAAATTTAGCAAATATTATGAAAAAATCTTTTAAAATAAAACTAGAATTTTGTTTTGCATCAAAATGAAAATACATTTTCGCGCCACGTAATATTCATATCAGATCTTTTGTAGCTGGAATATTGTATGCGCCACTCATTTTTACGGCGTTTAGCGGATTTTTATTCTTGTATCAGGAGTTTTTTAAAGTTATTTATAAATTAAATGTATGAAGTTGAATGAAATGTTCTTCTATTACACGTTAAGCTTTATAAATGGTCACCTTTGTTGCATTATCTCCCAAATGATCTAGTGTCCATCGAATGTACACTAGATATTTTTCTATTCGAAATAGATTGAAAAAAAATATTGAGATGGCCGGTAAATGAAGTCAGATTTCCCGCTGCCAGATCAAATTTAGCGTCGTAACCACTACAACTACATAAACCATTTCGGGAATAATCGTTAATTGGATTATTTTTTTTATACTTTTGTAGCTTAATAACTTCTCTTTTCCATAGGAAATAGATTTGATCATATTTATGAAGTCTATAACTTAAAAAATCGAATTTTCCCGGATATGAGGTATACACCGTTAGATTTGTCTAGAGTCCTTCTACAAACGCTCAGTTATTGGCGCAATTCGTAGGTTGAAATTTTGAGTAATTGTCGAGAAACCAAAATTTCCAAAGTTTAGTTTTTCAGTTTTTTCGGCTATACTGAGCTATGTGTATGTCTGATCCTGACGGCTTAAACACCATTTGAAAGCTTAACTCAATACTATTGATTTGATGTATTTGCGGTTCTCCTGTCTCTTCTTAATCTGAAGATATATACCCCCAAAATATATGCCGTTTTGTACCTACCAAGTCCTATAGCTGGCTTATGGGTGGTCAAAAGTCACAAAAGTCACACAAAGGTGCATAAACATCTCAAAAACAGTGTATTAAGGGCCAGATTTTATTATTCAGCAGTATTTGGGAAGCTCTGAAGATGAATACGCCATCACAACCGATCCCCGGAGTACCTGATGTTTCAGTGGACCAAGCATCACATTATTTACTGCTAAAGAACGTCATCTTTAGTTTCGAGCAGTTCCGGCACTAAATTGATGCAGACAGGGTGATTCAATAAAATTGTGTTTTGACTAGGAAAGTTTTGGGGTAGTTCTGATTTTTTTCGTTATATATGGATTTTGGGCTGCTGAATCCGAATAAGAGGTTTGTGGACAAAATTTCTTGCCGGAACATTAAAAAAATCGCGGAAAAAGCGGAAAATTTCAGCTTTTTTCCGCTTTTTTGCTCAAATCTCTAAAACTATTAACTTTTAGTAAATGGTCTCTTAACAGAAATTAAAGTACTTAAAATTATCTACAAATATCACTATTTACTTTTTTTTTTCAGACGAAATATTCGGTCTAAAGTACAAGTTGAAAATTGACAATTTTTAACGGTCTCGGCAAAACCAACTTTTTACATTCCAAAACTTTATTTTTTATTAGAATGCTGTCATTTAATAAATTTCTCCTAGTTTTCTGTACAAATAATAAATGTTAGTTCATAGGTAGGGTATGTTTCTTGTGACAGCTTCCATTCCGTCCTAAGAGGCCGTGAATGTCTCTGCTTTTCCCTTAGAGCCACAGAAGATCAGGAATAGATGGAGTCACAGTTTCAGTTGGTGTAAACATTTCCTTCGGATCTGTTATCTTGATTTCTGATAAACCTTGAGGTTTTGTCCTTTTAAAATGAATTAGTTGAACAGCTCCCTGACTTCCATAAACCTCAGACGTGGGTTTCTTTTTTATCCGAGGAATGGATTGCTTAGGAGCTACTGCATGTTTTTGTGCAATACAAGAAATGGCACATATGACGTGAAAAGTGTGGTATTCGTCGATTGTATGTACGTTAAAATCAGCGTTATCGTACACCTGCTGTATAAAACACGTCAGGTCAATTTTCTGCGGATCGCCTGCGAATGCTGGCACTTCCAGGCGAACAGCTTCTATATAGGATGAACAAAACCCCAAAGAGGAAACTACATCAACCTATTTTTTTGAGCCGTATTTATGTAGAGAAAACGGCCAACCTTGCAAGGAATTGTGAGATCAACTATCTGGGCGTTGCTTATCTGGAAGTGTCCACAATCGCAGGCGATCTGCAGAAAATTGACCAACCGTGCTTTACACAACAGGTGTACGAAAACGCTGATTTTAACCCTTTCTATGCCAGGCCTTAATTTGCATGTTGATCCCTCAATCTCAAAGGTTTTTTCATGCTTAGAGTCCCATTGCCTTATATATACGTCGCATATAAATAAACAAATAAATGACAAAAACATGTTTTTTAATGAGTCCTTTTAACCATCTTAAACGTTTTCTTTTCAAAAGTACTCATCAGAGAGCAAAACCAACTTGAAAAAATGTAACTAACTTAAAAAATAGTGTAATGTAAATTAACATAAATTGGCAATTTTCAACTTGCACTTTACACCGAACGGTTCGTCTGAAAAAAAAGTAAATAGTGATATTTTTAGATAATTTTAAGTACTTTAATTTCTGTTAACAGACCATTTACTAAAAGTTAATAGTTTTCGAGATTTGAGCAAAAAAGCGGAAAAAACTGAAATTTTTAAATATTTTAATAAATATTTTAAATGTTCCGGCAAGAAATTTTGTCCGCAAACTTCATATTCGGATTCAGCAGCCCAAAATCCATATGAAAGAAATCAGAACTACCCCAAAAATTTCCCACTAGGGAGCTCATGGAGTACAAATTGACTGAATCAGGGAGTTTTTTGAGTCTCTGAATACGAATACTATGTAAAACTGACCATGTAAAACTGATACCAAGTGAGACAGATGTTTTGGCCCAAGATGGTTGGTTAAAGTTCTCGATTGGGGTTTTATCATGTTCCGAGAGGTTATCTATTAACATCGGCGTTTAGCCTTTTCAATTTTACAACATTAGAATGTAGATTGAACTATAATTACAACCATTGTTTGGTTCTGGGGCTAGTTGGCAAGTATATGAGTTCACTGATGATGGACTGATAGGTCCAAAAAGTTCGTTCTGAACATATTTTATTCAATCCATTGGGATTTTTTAAGATTTTAGTAAATTATACCTATTACATAGAAGTGGTTTTACTTCATGTTAGAGTTTGTTTAAATTGATTAATTTAACAAATTAATATGTTTGCAGCACAAAAAAATAATTTCCTCTGTATAATATTATAAATAATGCCAGAGACAGTTATTATAGTTCTTTATTAATTGTTGAACAACCATGATGCCACACAAGAATGAGTAGACAAGCGAGTGACATAAGGCAGTGACTAATCATCCGCCGGACGGTATACAGTATCGGATATGTTCCGAATACCAACATTATAATACAACTCCCCTTTTAAATTACAAAGGTCTTTAACATTAGGAGTAAAATAAAACTGGTTTTAATTCACAAATTAAACCTACTAGGTTTCTTAACCTGTCTACCAGACCTAGTTATGACCACAGCTGAAGGCTGAGGCGCTTGATTTAGTGCTACTTCCTTGTTTACATTATCTTTTAAAGGTTGAGCAAACGGTGTGGGAGACAGGATGTTTTGCTCTGGGGATCTATTTATTATAGGTAACGTCTTGGGTGGATTGTTATCAGAAGAAATATCATCTCTTTCAAATTCTTCATTCAAAATGGGGTTCTCCACCCTGAATGTATTGGGTGATGGTCGAAGATCCACACGATTTCTTCTAACAACATTCCCCTCTTTATTTTCTACCAAGAATGACCTAGGTGAATCATGCTTTGCTACAACCCTGCCTGGTTCCCAACATTTCTTTACATGGTTATAAACCGTAATATTATTATCAATATCTAACTCTTTTAAGTCTCTCACATGTTGATTATAATAATCTAAATTCTTTCTTTGCTTAGCGATCAATTTCTCTTTAATATTTTCACATAAACTTGGACGTAGCAACACATTGGAAACCGGCAATTTTTGTTTTGTAAACACGGCTCATAAGGAGCTGCGATGGAGAGTAGTCCATATACTTAAGTGGTGTGTTTCTATACTGAAGTAACGCAATATGTATGTCAGTGCCATCATTAAGGCACTTTTTTATCATATTCTTTGCAATGGATACCGCTTTTTCCGCTAATCCATTGGCACGTGGATAATTTGGACTTCTTGTCACAATGATAAAATTCCATTCCTGACCAAAGCTTCGAAAACAAGAGCTATTAAATGGGATGTTATCAGCGACAAGAGTATCAGGAACTCCAAATTTGGAAAACAATGATTTTAGTTTTGATATTATGGTTGGACCAGACTTATCCTTAATATGAATTATCTCTAACCAGTTTGAATATGCGTCCATTACTACTAGATACGATTTATCTGAATAAGAAAAAATATCAACTCCTAGCCTTTGCCACGGACGTTCTGGAATATCAAAAGGATGTAAACTTTCTTTACAATTTTTTCTACTAATGTTTTCACATGTTTTGCATTTTTTTATAAACAATTCTACATCATTACTTAAATTTGGCCAGTAAAAAATTTTCCTTGCACGAGCTTTACATTTTTCGATTCCCAAGTGCCCCTCGTGAATTAATTTAAGCATCTCTAAATGTAAAGAACTAGGTACTATTAATTTACAATCCAAAAACAATAAGCCTGACGACATGTTAATTTGTTCTTTAAGTTTAAAATAATGACGCAGGTTTTCAGGGATATCAGTTTTAATCAAGGGCCACCCATTTTTAACATAATATAAAAGCTTGTTTAATTGTGAATCATTTTCTGTCTCAATTTTAAACTTATCCTTTTTTTGATCAGACATTGGTAATTCTGTTACTAAAGAATGAATAGCAAAATCAAATTCCTGATCTGATTTTAGCCCGCTGCAATTTAAAAAGGCCCTAGATAAAGTATCTGCAATGTATAAATATTTACCAGCTTTAAATGTCACATTCAAATCATAGTTAAGTAACCTGATTAGCATTCTTTGCAAGCGTGGTGTAACAGAATGTAGATTTTTACGAAAAACTGACTCTAAAGGCTTATGATCACTAGAAACTTTAATATTTTTCATCCCATAGAGCCAAAAATGAAATTTTTGTATGGCAAACACGATAGCCAGAGTTTCCTTTTCTATCTGCGCATAATTTTGCTCAGTTTTATTTAGACTTCTAGACACGAAGGACACTGGGTGTCCATTTTGTAACAGGCAAGCGCCCAACCCATCCCTACTAGCATCAGTCTCTATCTCAACAGGTAGATTGGGATTAAAAAAAAATAACACCGGAGCGCTTGTTAGTAGGTGTTTAAGTCTATTTAAAGAATGCTCGTGTTCTGTTGACCAATGCCACGGGACCTTTAAACTTGTTAATTCTCTCAACGGCGCAGTGATTTTGGACATGTTGGGTACAAACTTACTCAAATATTTAGCCATACCTAGTATTCTGAGAAGATCAGCCTTTGATTTTGGCACAGGCATATCTAGAATTGCTTTTACATTATTATCATTAGGCTCAATTCCCTTACCTGAAAAAATTTGACCCATATACCTAACACTCTGCTGCTTAAATTGCACTTTTGAAATGTTAAATTTAACATTAAACTTATTAGCTCTTTCAAGTACTATCTTAAGGTTTTGGTCATGCTCAGCCTCAGATGAACCTGCAATAATGAGGTCATCAAAATATACTCCCACTCCATCCAAATCACCAAATAGTTCATAGTTGTACTTCTGAAAAACTTCCGGGGCGCTACATATTCCAAAAGGCAACCTATCAAATTTAAACCTACCAAAAGGTGTTCCGAAAGTGCAATATTCTGAACTTTGTTCATCCAATTGCACATGAAAATACCCATCTTTCATATCAACAACTGTAAAAATATTTTTACCACCTAGCTTATGTGCAATTTCATCGACTGTGGGGATCAAAAAATGCTCACGCTCTATAGCTTTATTCAAATAAGTCGGGTCCAAGCATAACCTCAAATCTCTATTTACATTATTCTTTTCAACTATGACAAGAGGGTTTAACCATTTAGTGGGCTTATCAACTTTCGAAATGACACCTTGATCTTCCAATTCTATTAATTTTGATCTAACTCTAGCATATAAAACTCTAGGAACCCTCCTTACACGTTGAACCACTGGTACAACATTTTCTTTTAAAGTTATATGATGTTGACCTGGAAACTTGCCCAACTTTCCATCAAAAACAGTTGGATAAGCCTTAATAACATCATTAAACGTTTTAAAATTAGCACCCTTATTTTCATAAACCTGTGTACTATTAATTCTTTTAATTAAATTCAAGGTTACACAAGCTTCCAGGCCTAACAGAGGTATCTGATCATTGGCTTTTACAACTTCAAATGTCAAAACATGACCTACATTATTTTTATTATAACAGTTTAATGCAACTTTACCAAGAGATCTAGTTTTAAAATAAATACTACCATATGAAACTAGAGTCACTTTTGACTTAAGCAAACAAGCATCTGGGCACACCCGATTCAGTACATTTAATGGCATTACGCTTACCTCAGCACCAGTGTCTAGTTTGAACTTGATTTTCCGCTCATTTACCTGGAGCTCCTCTGTCCACATGCGGTTGCTGCCCTCATGAACCGCCCCAACATGCCTGCCTAATGAGCTTACATAAAACTCTTCACCTTCGCTGTCAGTATGTTCATGTTCTTCGACATGATGTACCCTTCGTTTGGACCCACTTGCCTCGTCCGATCCAAGTTTTCCCTTACTTTTGCAAACATTAGCAAAATGATGTCTCCCTTGGCACTTGGCACACGTTTTGTTATACGCCGGACACTTTCTTGGAGGGTGAGAGTACCCGCAAAACCTGCATGATTCTCTGTTACCTGAGCTGTTACTGCTACCACTACCACTCTCTGCTTGCTTAGATGGTTTGCGGTCAATTTTCTTAACCACATTCAACTGTACTACCTCCTGCATCTCTTTTGATAAATTTTTGCTGGTTTCTGAAGCACGACAAATGTTTATTGTTTTTTGTAGAGTTAGAGACGTTTCTCTAAGCAATCGTTCTTGGGTGCCCTTTTCAAAAATACCCATGACCATCCTGTCTCTTAGCATGTTATCTTGATCCAGGTACTCTGTGGTTTTTATGGCTTTACGAAGTTCCGTCACGAATGAGTCAAAAGACTGACCCTCTTTCTGCACAACACTATTGAACAAGAATCTTTCAAATATTACATTTTTCTTGGGTGCACAATATGCATCAAACTTGTCCTTTAATTTTTCAAGAGTCAAATCACCTTCAATGGTAAATGTATTGTACAACTCCAATCCATCATCTCCTACAAGACTTAAATAACAAGCAACTTTCTTTTTCTCAGTTTTCTCGGCTAATCCAGAGGCCTCCAAATAAATTTCAAATTTCTGCCAGAATTTTTTCCAGTTGGCCGAAACATTGCCATCCAAGCTTAGAGGCTCAGGTGGTCTAAAAACAAGATTTTCCATTTTCTTCTTAATTGGTCACTTTACCTTTAATCACATGAACACCTGACACCATGTATAATATTATAAATAATGCCAGAGACAGTTATTATAGTTCTGTATTAATTGTTGAACAACCATGATGCCTCACAAGAATGAGTAGACAAGCGAGTGACATAAGGCAGTGACTAATCATCCGCCGGACGGTATACAGTATCGGATATGTTCCGAATACCAACATTATAATACATCCTCTATCGTATTATTGCACTTTTTTCGGCCCAGTATATGGCACAAATGACCAAATGGTGCACGTTGCATTTGCGCGTTGCATTTGCATGCCATAAATATCTTAGTTGTAGAATTCATCGAGTAGTACATACCACAACTTCTTGCACTTATCGATTACGAGAAGGCTTTTGATTCTGTAGAGTTTAAGACTAAATCAGAACCGAATAGACTACAGATATACGTCACTAATCAAAAACATTAACCTTTGTCGAGCGGCATAATTTTACACCGGTAACAGACGGCATAGGTTCAATTGTACCCATAACATATTTTCTTAAAAATTCCTTAATCTGAAGGTAATATTTGTTAGTTTTAAGATAATATTATCTATTGCTAGCATAACTGGTAAAAAATTGTTTAATATTGCAATAAATAAATAATAATATTCAGTAATTTGTTCTTGTATGGATTTACAAACAAAGATTAAAAGCCGCTTTTAAGTGATCCCTGTTACCTATCGTAAATTATTGAAATTACTGCAACAATAAACTTTTGGAAATATTGGTCGTAAACAAATTCTAGGATTGTATTTTATTTCAACTGGAAACATTGATTTCATCCACATTTAGTTGTTTGGTGTTTGTCAATATATGTATGCCTGAAAATATTATCATTAATATTAATGATTCTACATCTAGTTTACCAAAATGCCGACAAAAGAGGTATAAATGAGGCGCTCAGATCAACAGTGGCCTAACCCACAAATTAAGCATTTTTAGATTAATATATCAATAAAAGCAGCAACATTTAATCTTCGGATGAACAAGGGTCTACACAACCTATCGCTATATTTGGCTAAAGGGCGCTACATAATTTGTAGCGCCATCCCATAAGCACAATGTAAATACGAATGCCAAGATTGTATTTATCTCAAAACTTCGTTTTTTTGGTTAGGCCACTGTTGCTCTGAGTGCCTCAAATAGAATCAACGAAGAAAACTTGTGTGAGATGGGGAATATGGAGCCTCTGCCACTCATACATGCAGCTGTGTCTCGTGATCATCTCAAAACTATGCTAATATTTATAAGATTTGACAACGAAAATACCCGTCCATAACGAAAAAAAGCTGATAAGGCTGCACTCATACGAGATATCTGGACAATGCTGAATAAAAATGTGCAACAAGACTACAAACCATCCCAATGCATAACCATAGATGAACAATTGTTTCCGTTTAGAGGCCATACTTACAAAATGTACACAATATATATCTTCCAAACACACTAAACATGGTATTTTGGGTTTGTAATGCTTTAAACACCTCATCCCATACAAATTCATCTTTATATTTGAAAAACAGAATATGGTTCCCTACAAGTTAACGTTGGCAAACGAACACTTTTGGATCTGGTCACGTCTTATAAAGGTTCTGGGCGAAAGGTTACCACAGATAACTTTTTACCAGTTTTAAACTCGCTAAAGTCTAGAATTCGTGTCACAAAACGTCCGTGGGCTCATTTAGAAAAAAATAAGAGATTTTTGCTCACCAATATGAAAGCAAGCAAGGAAAGAGTTGTTTTTCCACAAATCTGGCATACAATCATGATGCTACCGTATGTCATTATTTGCTAAAAAAAACAAAGCAGTAGTGTTACTCTCGTCCATTCATCTGACAGGACAAGTAGCCAGTGCCGGATTAACCGATAGGCAAAGTAGGCAGTTGCCTAGGGGCCTCGGCCCCAAAGGGGGCCTCGCAGGGCCCAAAATTAAAAAATAATAATTAGATTTAAATAAAAATTGTAAATCGTATTATATTGAAAAATTCAAATATAGCGCAATACCATAAAAGTTATGGTGGACGTATAAAACTACATTACAACGAACAGTACTGCCTATCAGTCTGCACGGTTTCTTAGAAAAGTAGTAAGATCAAGAGCAACAAATGAGTTAGTGCCCCTCGCTACCCTCTCCTTCATTAAGCATGCCTTTCACTACATGTCAGGCAAATACAATGGTCTCCAGGCTCATTTTCTAAGAATAACAAACTTGAAAGTTACATTTTTTGCGCCGCACACTCGCTTTAGTTGGAGTAAATGTTGCTAGAATTTGCGTTGGACCCGTTGGAGCCATATCGTATTTTGGATGTGTTCAGTCCGTATACAAATTTTTTTCAGCCTCTATCCACCGTTGGGAAGCTACGATCAAATGCGTAAATGAAACTTAACTAGGCGATCCCATTCGCCACAATCTAAACCTTGTCCTTAAAAGAACAAGCAGCACTAGATGGACTGCAAGGGCTAATGCAACAAGAGCTTTGTCCAAAGGTTAAAATGCCTGCAAATCTGCTCTGCATACTCTTGCTGAAGACCCTAATCAGAAAGCTGAAGCAGTTAATGAGGCTAAGTGTTTGTTGAAAGAAATGTCAAAACAGTAACACTCATAATGAATGAGTTTTGGTCCACAATTTTAGAACTCATCAACGCTGTCAGTAAATCATTACAGAGAGAAGAGAATGAACTTGAAACTGTAGTTCAGCTTCTAAAATGATATTTGGAGTTCTTAAAATCCCAAAGAGAAAGTTTTGCTTACTACGAGCAGAAGGACTGCGATCTGCAATACTCTCAATTAACCGACAGTGTGGAGAAAAGTTGAAGGTTAAAACGAATCTAACAATTTTGGATAAGCTAATTATTGAGCTGAGACGTCAGTTGACAGCGTACGAGTCAGTAACTCAGTATTTGGTGTCTTGTGTGTTTTTCAAAAACTGTGATACTCAAATAACGGAGTGTGCTTCAAAACTACATGAAAAGTATACTGATGATATTGGACCTGAAATTGAAAATGAACTACTGCAGTTCAAATATTTTATAGTCCATCTCGACGACTTGTAGCGAAAACAATTTATTCCTGCTTCATAATCTTTTTGGGTTATTTATGAGAACAAATTCGAATCGAAATTTCTATTGTCAGTAGCTTGTAAGATTTATCTTACGCTAATGATTACAAATGCAACAGATGAACGGTCATTTTCAACAATGAAAATTATTAAAAACTGTCACCATTCGACAGTGGCACAAAATAGTCTCGCATTGGTGCATTTCACTCAATTATAATAATATGGCTATTGAGGATGATATGCTCGAAAATTTGGAAGTTGAAGATATTTTAAGTAGCTTAAGTTTGTTTCTATGAAACTCAGAAAACTTACTTTATAATAATTTAAATAATTTACAAGGCTTTGAAAACTCAAACTTTTAATCCATAATTATTTACTATTAGGTCTGGATCCCGCGTATGAAAAAAAAAGTTGATTAATAGCAAGCTGAAAATTTGTTAATAGCTTAAGGGTGTCTAGTCGGATAAACTTTGATATATGGGAACACTGAAACAGGGGCAGTTTTAATTGTGGAACAGGTTAAAAATTTGGAACGGTCACACCACGAAAACGGCACATTTATTTTGTCCGACAGAACAGACTTAAACTCTCCGAACAGAGATTAAACTCTCATGCAAAAATCAGACTGCTATTTATCACCTGTTATAATTCCTGTCATTTGACATATTCTACATGTTCCACTCATTAAAACGCCCATCTGGTGATAAATAGCAGTCTGATTTTTGCATGAGAGTTTAATCTCTGTTCGGAGAGTTTAAGTCTGTTCTGTCGGACAAAATACATGTGCCGTTTTCGTGGTGTGACCGTTCCAAATTTTTAACCTGTTCCACAATTAAAACTGCCCCTGTTCCAGTGTTCCCATATATCAAAGTTTATCCGACTAGACACCCTTAAGCTATTAACAAATTTTCAGCTTGATATTAATCAACTTTTTTTTCATACGCGGGATCCAGACATATATTACAATAACTCAATCAACGCTATTACATAATTATGTAATAACAACGAGCATGTAATGATGAGTATTACTCACGATGATCAAGTTTGCGACACGAGCCGAAGGCGAGTGTCGTTATTCACCAGAGTGAATAATAACCATTACATGTGAGTAGAATACTATACTCTTTCTACGACCTTTTTTTCATTATTTTATTAGAATTTTTTTATAGTATATTATACAGGGTGTCCCGAAAAGATTGGTCATAAATTATACCACACATTCTGGGGTCAAAAATAGTTCGATTGAACCTAACCTACCTTAGTACAAATGTGCTCATAAAAAAAGTTACAGCCCTTTGAAGTTACAAAATGAAAATTGATTTTTTTGAATATATCGAAAACTATTAGAGATTTTTTATTGAAAATTGACATGGGGCATTCTTATGGCAGGAACATCTTAAAACAAAATTATAGTGGAATTTGTCCACCCCATAAAAATTTTATTGGGGTATTGTTCCCTTAAACCCCCCAAACTTTTGTGTACGTTCCAATTAATTTATTATTGTGGTACCATTATTTAAACACCTTTTTTCAAAATATACCTAATAATGTAAATTATAAATAAATTTTCAGATTATTAACAGCTCTCTATAATCGTACTTAACCATATACAAATATGTAGTGGATTCGACAAATATCAAAATATCTCGATAAACAGTGGCTTATCGAAAAAGTACTAAGAGGCAAAAAAGTTTTAAAAATATTGTATTTACCCAATGGTGCAACAATAATAATTTAATTAGAACGTACACAAAAGTTTGGGGGGGTTAAAGGGAACAAAACCCCCATAAAATTTTTATGGGGTGCACAAATTTCACTGTAATTTTTTTAAGATGCTGCTACTATAAGAATGCCACATGTCCATTTTAAATAAAAAATATCTAAGAGTTTTTGAAATATGAAAAAAAATCGATTTTCAGTTTGTAACTTCAAAGGGCTGTAACTTTTTTTGTGTGCACTATTGTATATAGGTAAGTGAGGTTCAGTCAACCTATTTTTGACCCCAGAATCAGTGGTATAATTTATGACCAATCTTTTCGGGACACCCTGTATATTATACTTTAAAATGAATCGTTCGTTTATTGATAACTACAACAAAAAAATCTAAAATCGTTTTTTATTGCAAAATTATATAAATAGTTTCTTGACTATTTCTTTGTTTTATTTCTTCAAGCAACATGTTTTACAAAATGGAACAAAAATTTAAATTTAAATCTACAAAATGTCCAACAATATATACCGCTCGGCGATGGAGGGGTTATCCGAGGTTGTGGAAGGAAAAGACAAAAGTTTATTAAGGGGCCTCCTAGCTTGGGTTGCCTAGGGGCCTCAAGATTCTTAATACGGCACTGCAAGTAGCCTGAAATGATTAAGAATTAGAGTAAAACTAAAGGGAGGTTGATACGATGGATAAAATGCTGGGTGAATATACGCTCAAGCGTCGAACATCGAGTTGGTACTTTACCTTTTTTTGTAATATGATTGACGTCACTGGCTTAGCATCCTACTATCGAGACCACAATCCATTACAAAAAAGGACCAGCGCAAGAAGTTTTTGAAGGATCTTTCTAAAGATCTTTGTCTGCTGTAGATACTCCTCCTCAAGTATCTCACAGCATTCGTGGATCTACTTCAGTAACCGGAAGTTACCATGTTTGTCGAAACGAACGGAAAAAACAGCCTAAAACGAGAAAAAAAGTTGTGTAGAATGTTTTCTACCTGTGTGTGACGAACATTCTTTGTCTAAAACGACATGTATGTTGCGAAAATCCACACTAACATTCATTTTTAATTTTTGTTTCAAATGAACTATCATTTAAATACAAAATGTATTGATTTTTTATAACATTTATTAAAAAAATACAAGGTACAAATGTACCTATGCCGTCGTTTATTGGCGTAGGAAAAATTTAAGCCCCCTGCTGGGAACTGAATGAAGATTTCTTTGGTATATTTGGCTCACATAATCTACTGGATAAATGTAGAGATGTCACAAAAGTTCAAGTCTCTAACTCTTTAACAAAAAAAGTTATCACAATTTAAAAACTCAAAAGTTACAATTGTACCTATGCTGCCCGACGAAGGTTAATGAAAATGCTATATGAAGTATACGACTACATGGAGATATGGAAAGTTTTAGCTTAGGTTGAAGAGTAAGACAATATTTCACCAAAATTGTTTATGGCAGCTCTAGAGTCAATATTTAAGAACACTAAATGGCAAGATATGGGCGCCAATGTAGATCGAGAAAGATTAAATCATCATATAATATGACCTTTGCGGATTACGTTGTATTAATCGCAGACAACACAAAAGATACAATTTCTATGATAGATTCGCTTAAAACTTTATTTAAGAGAGCAGGATTAAAAGCAAACTTTTAGAAAACTAAACTTATGATAAATCTTGTAATGTGGGGAAAGATAACTATTCACAATACATAATATCATATGACAAAAAAATAAGCAGAGATAAGCAAACGCATGAAATACAAAAAAGAATAGGCCTGACATTAATAGCATTTAGCAAACTGAGGCATATCCTAAGAAGTTCAATTCCCATGTCTCAAGCGAAAAGTTTATAACCAATATGTTTTGCCCGTATAAACTTATGAATCAGAAACTAACACTGACGCAAAAATCCGCAAATAAACGAGCCACGGAACGTGGAATGCTAGGCGTGAGCTTTCGAAACCACATATCAAACCAGCAAATCAGGCAAGGCCATGCGTTTAAGACGTCATCGAAAGAATCACGACACAAGTAAAATTGGTGAGGGTTCTTAGCTAGAACACATGATAGACGATGGATAAGAGGAATTATGTAATGAAGGTCCGGAAACTATAGAGGAAGCCGAGAATGCTCACTGATTAGATGGACCTACGAGGTGAAAATCGTGGCGGGAAACTGGTTTAAAGTGGTCTAGTGTATAAAACACTGAAAGAAAGTGAGGGAGACTAGCAGTGGGCGTAATTGGCAGAATAATGATGATGAAGCTAAGATCACCTTTTTACAGTGGCGACGCGTGACTTTTTCTAAAGTGTTATGTAGCGGTTACGCTACTGATCCTTTAAATTAATTACATTCCCGGTTCTCAGCTTTGGACGCAAAACCCGCTTTGACACCTCAGCGCATGATCTTCATGAAACGGTATCGGAATCTTCAGTCGGTTCCAGTTCCAGAGTCCAAAGCTGTCGAAAGCGTAGAAACCTAGCGGTGGTGATTTATTTTATTTAGCGTATGTCACTTGGCATATTTACATTTACATATATTTTATATAAAGGCTGTATGACACTATGCATTTTCTTGTATCATTTCTAATATCGTTTCTGATATACATTTTCTTGTATCGTTTCTTGTATGTACATTTGTGCCCTGTATGACACTATGCAAATTCTTGTATCGAAAATTGTATGAAATTGGGCAGGAGATTGGTCGAAATTTTGTTTGTCACCCTGTGTCACGTTACATTTGGCTACATTGGTATGGTACTACTGCGTCTACAGCTGATTTTAAGGATTTTATAAAATTTATAAACTTTTAAAAACAAATATTTTAATGTTAACTAGAATTTTTACGTTGACTGTTGATTATTTGTGTTTTTTATTTTGTTTTGATATTTGTGCTAAAATATTTGCATTAGAATTATCTTCAGTTTGATCCAAATTAGGAACTATTGTATGTATTTTCCTCTATTAAAAAATTATGCAAAGCGAAACCCAAAGTTATACATAGTTTGACCTTTATTAGGAGCTAAATATATGGTTATTAGTAGAACAGTAGTCCATACCAAACGGTATATTAAGTATCAATAAAAGATTTATAAATAATACCTACAAAAACACAAATAAATTCATCAAGACCTAAATCATATGATCTCATTTTCAGCCGCCATTATGACATTTAGAGGTTTTACCAGCAGAATTTACGTTTTTGCTCTTTGCGCAGAAATTGGCGCAGTTCTTGTACAAGAATCTGTGCCTGACACAAATTCTTGTATCGTTTCTGATATCGTTTCTTGTATGTGTGTATGACACTATGCATTTTTTTGACATATCAGAAACGATATTAGAAATGATACAAGAAAACGCATAGTGTCATACAGCCTTAAGACAATACATAGGTTCACAAACGTACATCTAACTTATTTACATAGTCTATCGACTCTGGAGTCGCCATCAGGAAAGCCTCTGACCTGCCATGATATGATCTTGTGGGACACTGTTCTGTGATGTGATAGATGGTTTGTGGTTGTCCACAGTCCCAGAGTGGGGATGGTCGTTTACCCCATTTGTGCATCATGTAACCACATCTGCCGTGTTGGGTTCTGATTTGGTTCAGCATAGACCATGTGTTGAGTGGTAAGTCAAAGCCTGGTGGTTTTTGTGTGATGCAGGGTAAGTTGCTATTTTGTTGTTCCATCCATTCTCGAGTCCATGTTGTGGTTAAATTGAACTCATTTTCCACAGCAACCTTTGCTGTTTTTTGGCAGTTACCGTTGGCGGCATCTATATCTTGATGGATTGGCAGGTTCTCGTTATCTACTCTCTTTCTGTACTCACTAGTGAGTGCGTGTATGCGTCGTAGTTTGGGTGGTGGAATGTAGCTCAGTACTGGGAGCCATTGCGTAGGGGTGGATTTGATAACTCCAGCATTTATTCTCATTGTATTATTCAATTGGGCATCTACTTTGTGTATATGTGGGCTGTTAAGCCATGCTGAAGAGCAGTATTCCGCAGTTGAGAAGACTAGGCCCAGGGCAGATGATCGCAAGGTAGAAGCCGATGCTCCCCATGTTGTGCCGCACAGCTTCTGGATGATGTTGTTTCTGGATTTAAGTTTTTCCGCTGTTTTGTCAGATGTTCCTTGAATGATAGGGTTCTGTCAAGAGTCACCCCAAGGTACTTTGGTGTTTTATTGTAGGCGATTATGGTGTTTTCGAACTTAATATTGAGTATTCTTCCTGCAAGCTTGTTATTTAGGTGGAAACTGAAAACCTCTGTTTTCGTAGTGTTTGGTTGGAGCCTCCATTTACGGAAATATTTTCCCACTATGTGTAAGTCCGCCGTCGGGATTTCTTCTGTTTCTTCAAATGACTTACACCTTGTTGCAAGTACCCAGTCATCGGCGTAACCAAACTTCCTTGATCTGGTTTCTGGTATATCAGAGATGTATAGGCTAAAGAGAAGAGGAGCCAGGACAGATCCCTGAGGCAGTCCATTCTTCAGTTTCCTTGGGGTGCTGATTTCAGATCCCATGACCACTTGAATCGTTCGGTCGGCTAGCATGCTGTTGATTATTAGAGCGGTGGATTTACAGGGGATTGTACGGAGGAGCTTGTATATCATGCCTTCTCTCCAAACTGTATCGTAGGCCGCTGTTAGGTCTATGAATGTGGCTGCAGTTTTAAGTTTTCGCTGGAACCCTGCCTCAATAAATGTGGTAAGTAAAAGAACCTGATCTGCGCAGTTTCTTTTAGGTCGGAAACCTGCCTGATCAACCGGTATTGTTTCACGCAGCTTTGGGCTAATTCTATTGTAGATAAGGCGCTCTAGAAGCTTAAACGTCACCGATATTATGGCTATTGGTCTGTAATTCTTAGGGTTGTTATTATTTGGTTTCCCTGGTTTTAATTTGGCAATGACCTTCGAGCGTTTGCTTCGAGCGGTGGTGAGTCTGAACGGAAAACACATGGAAAGAATAAATAATATTCATCCAATGAAATAATAAGTCAATATTATCGACAGTAATAGCCATCAGTTCAATAAACATTCTAAGAAAATCCAGCCAATTTAAATAGTATAAATTAAGCCGTTTTTGCCGGCTACTGCCGCTACGCTTTAAAGTTCAGGTATGTAATTAATCACACAAATATTTATTTTGACAAAATCTAGGCTATTATATAAAAATATATATCTCGTTACTTTTATTTTGTTAAGAGACAGCATTTTTTTTTTTTTTTTTTTTTTTTATTTTGGCTTAGACTTACCGTCATACTGCCAGACACATAAGGAATACAAGTTATCAAGTTATACAAAACAGGTTTAAAACAAAGATAACAACTAAAAGGTATTAAGTAACACTAAGCTTAACAGCTAAAACTACTAACTACCAAAGGTATTAATTAAAAATGTTTAAGGGAATTATAATGATAATTTGCTGTCTTTTAAAAAGTTAATTAAAGAGTTGTATACATCTACAGAACCAAGTGATAATAAATATAGTATATTCCAAGGAGTTGCTACTTTACATTTTAATAAATCATTTATTAATTTAGATGAGTAAATTGTATTTTTAGAACAACCAAAAAATATATGATCTAAATCACTTTCCTCTTCACAATGCTCACATTTATCATTATCCAAAACCTGTATTTTAAATAAATGTTTTGGATAACATGCGTGCCCGAATCGTACTCTAATAATAGAAGTTATGTACTTTCTAGAAGCTCTACAAGACTTGTACCAAGGAAATTTGGGAATATCGGGCTGAATTAACGAGTATCTATTTTGATTCACAAAAGAGTATTCCTTCCACTGGTAGCTCCACTCCCGATGCAGTGTTGACTTGAAAGAGATTATACTATCAGTCAGTGTTATTTTATGTAGAATACTGGTATCGGATGAAACGCTTTCTTTGGCTAATAAGTCGACATACTCATTATGTTCAAAACCTGCGTGTGCTTTAATCCAGATAAAATGTACATTGATTCCTTTGGTTAAAAGATTTTGTTTAATATGTTTAATTTTATAAATGTATGGGCAGTCTTGGATGTTTGGGGGTCCATATTTACCAAGAGATTTCAATACTGCTAAGGAGTCAGACAAAATTATAATATGGGCGAAATCAAATTCAGCTACATATAGTAAAGCTTAATATATTGCAATAGCCTCTGCTGTATAAATCGAAGTCTCCGGTTTCAGTTTGAATTTCTTTTCTATATGTCCCGATGGTATAAAAAAGGCGCATCCAGTTCCATCTGCAGATTTAGACGCATCTGTATATAGAGCTATTGACTCATTGTAACTATTCGTTATGGATAAAAGAATATTTTTATTTAAATATATGTTTTCACTATAATTTGGTACAATAATATCTGTAGGAGAAAAGAAAGAAGAGTACGCGTAGTTTTTGAATAAGTCGTTCGTTTTATCTATATTTTTTAAGAGTACTATATTTTGATTATAAGCTTCACACAGTAAGGGAGATTTCTTTTTTTGCCAATATTTATTGGTTAGATCATGGCAACTTAAAGTCACTATTTTTTGGTATAGAAGAGAGTTAATTAAGTATACTTTCATTAAATATTTTTTGGACAAAAAACTTCGTCTTAGATTTAAAGGAGGTTCCAAGGCTTCCAAATATAAAGCTTGTACTGGAGTGGATCTCATAGCTCCTAGACATATTCGTAAGGCTGAATTCTGTAAAACGTTGATTTTGTTTAGTAGTGCATTACTTGCTGATCCATACAAAACACTGCCGTAATCGAAAATAGATCGTATGTAAGCTTTATAAAATAATAAACTTACTTCAACATCCGATCCCCACCAAGTTCTATTAATTGATTTAAGAAAGTTTATTCCCTTATTACACCTGTTCAACATGTCGTCAATATGTAACTTCCAGGTCAATTTTTGGTCGAGTATCATTCCAAGATATTTAATTTTATTTTTAAAAGAAAATTTATGCCCACCTAAGGTGATTGTGCTAATATTAGGAAAGTTATGTCTGGTAAATAAACAAACTTGTGATTTACTGCATGATAATTCAAAGCCATTTTCAATAAACCATTTTTTATGGAGACCATAGACACTATTCAAGTTTTTAATGGATTGCTGATATTTATTGTGTTCTGTGTACAAACAGAAATCGTCAGCATATTGTACAACATTAAATGCAATATTGTTAATAGTGATGTTGTGTAGATCTGCTGTGTAAATGTTAAATAAAATAGGGCTCAAAACGGAGCCCTGAGGTAATCCTTTATTATTAAGTCTAGGGCCTATAAGAGTATGATTATTTTTTAAATAAATTATTCTATTTTTATACAGGTTTACAATGTTAGAAGCAAACTGTGATGGAATATTAAAAAATGTAATCATCTTTTCTTGGAGAATTGAAAGAGAGACAGAGTCATAAGCACCTTCGATGTCTAAAAATAAAGCGGGCACATAACTGTTCCTGGAAAAACTGTTCTGAATGTCTACAACAAGAGTTGTTAAGGAATCTAAAGTTCCATAACCTTTTTTAAAACCATGTTGGTTAGCGGGTAAAGGATTTTGATCCCTTAGCCACCAATCCAACCTAATCTTAACCATCCGTTCGAGAGTCTTCAATATACATGATAATAATGATATCGGTCGGTAAGCTTCAGCTAATTTAGGGTCTTTCCCCGGTTTGGGAATAGGAACGACTATAATACGCTTAAAATCTATTATGCTGTTGCCTTCAATAATTATCTGGTCAAATATATTTAAAAGTAATTGTTTTGCGTTATCTGGTAAATGTTGTATCATAGGATATTTGATTGCATCGTATCCTGGTGAGGTACTAACGCGATTATCAAGGGCAAATTCTAATTCAGTTCTCGAAAAAGGTGTAAGGAGAAAATGATTCTGATCAGATGGAAGCGTTTTAGAATTAATAACATCTAACTGGTTATTTACGTAAGGTGGAGCTATTTTATCGAAAAAATCGTCTACCCATGAATTACTTAGAGGTAATGAAAAATTAACTTTTTTCCTATTCATTTTTCTTGCTTGATTCCAAATAAGACTAGATGGAGTTTGTTTATTTAATTTTGAACACCATGCAACCCAACTTTGTTTGGCCTTTAATTTCAGGAATTTTTTGACACGAGCATTTACTTCTTTGCATTTACAAAAATTTTCAGCAGAAGAATTGTTTTTATAGTTTATTAATGCCTTCTTTCTTTCTGCAACGGATTGATCACATTCCGAATCCCACCACGGAGGGGGAGTTCGTTTGCATTTAAATGGTTTATATTCAGAAATAGATTGTTTAGAAGCTTCATTAATACAGTCAATAAGGAAATTATATTTTTCTTGGGTATTTAAGGATGTGTGAGGTTTTTCGTTTAATAAGGTATCAACAAGCTGAGAGTATAATGACCAATTTGCTTTTTTAATGTTCCACTTAGTACTGGGATAAATGGTATTAGCATTACTTCCCAAGACATCGATCACAACCTTTATAACGAAATGATTTGATCCCAAGGTATCAAGATCTACAGACCACGAAGTTTTATCAAAAAGGGATGGTGAGCAAAACGTGACATCAATCATGGAATCTGAGTTTCCTGGACTCGTTTGGCAAGTTGGTTGTCCATTATTCATTACTACATAATCTAAATTCTGAATTGTCTCCACAATTTGATGGCCTATATTATCATTTTTATATGAGCCCCACAAAGAATTATGTGCATTCATATCTCCTCCAATGATACAAGGGTGTTTTAGTTGAGAAAATAACTTATCCCAATCTTCGGTTTTGGTTTTAGTTTTTGGGCACCTATATACAGAGAGTAAACTTAAATAACTTTGTTTATAGTTGATTTTAATACCACAAGCAAGCAAGTCTTGAATATAATTTTTTTTAATTGTTATGCGCTCAAAAGGAATACCAGTTTTAATTAAAATAGCAACTCCAGAATAGCCGTCATCGCGATCTTCGCGTATCACATTATAACCTCTATAAATATATACAACATCCCGTTTAAACCAAGTTTCACTTATTAAAGCTATGTCAATATCTTCGGTTATTAAAAAGTTAATAAGGCTGTTTTTGTTAGCAACAGCTGATCGAGCATTCCATTGTATTATTTTGAGTTTAGATTTGTTCGTCATTAGATGAGTTATTTTTTAAAATATTATCTAGAACATTATTAATACCTTTGGCTAACAAATTCATGTCAAGTGATTTTGCCTCTTCTAAACAATTAATATTTTGAATAAAACTTGAGAAAAGAAGTACTAAGGAATCTACTAACTTATTTTTATCATTGTCTGTATTAGGAAAACTTTCCTTATTTAAGGGAGGTAAAGGTTGAGACGGTCCAAATCTGAAAGGGATGAGATATGGTGTAGGATCTTCGGAAGTTGGAGATGATACTTTTCTTTTTTTATTTGCACTATACTCAGTGCTTGATGTACTACAGCTTGGTTGGCTAAAACTTTTGGGTTTCTGTAGGTGAGGCCTCAATGGCTTGAAATAAGGAGATGTACTAACTTCAGAGGAGTTAGTTAATTTTGGGAATTCTTTGTCTGAATTTGACAATATTTCAAATCTGTTATTAGAAATAAGACCAGAAAATGATGAGTCACTCAAATTTTTTGCCTCCAAATATGATATTTTATGTTCAATCATGATATTTTTTATTTTTTTTTTGATGTTCGAAAAAAGGACAGTTTTTAGAGATCGATATATGCTTATCAGTTTTACAGTGTATGCAATACTTTTTTGTTTCATCACATGTATGTATGTCATTTTTAATTTGTCCACATTGTATACAGTATTCCTGTGTACCTTTACACTGTCTAGAAATATGTCCATATTTGAGGCATTTATAACATTGCGTCACTTTACCCAACAATTTTTCCACTTGGAAAAATACATAATTTATCACAACATAGTTTGGCAAACAATTGCCTTCAAAAGTAATTATAACATTACGTCTAGGGACGTATTCTGTATTTCCATCCTTTTCTACTTTCCTGTGCATTCTTTTAATATCAATAATTGGTGAACTAGAGCTCATATATTTTTTCAAATAGTCAATATTATATTTGGTATCAACATCGCGTATCAGTCCTTTGATTTCCAAGAGGTGATTTGGAATGTACGCTTTTAAATTATCGTCCTTTAAGTGACTATTATTGACTAAATTGTTTGCATCCAAAATAGATTTGAGGATTACTTTAACACGGTTTCTTCCTATACTTTTAATTTGCTTAATATTATTAATCTTTAATTTTTGATGTAAAATATCTGCAACAACCATTGGATGCAAACGGGAAATATTCTGATCATTGGTCTTCTCAACATAAACACAACAATTTTGAAAGTCGTAACTATTACAATTAATATTAAAAAGTTTTACCTCCCTTGTAGCAGAAGAATTTGTGGTGATAGTTCCTGTATCCATGTCTTGATTACTATCACTAATAACTTCAGCAGTATTTAGTTCGCACACTGGCGTCTTTTTTATATTCTCCCCCATCTGGGGAGAATATTTTCACTTTTGTATCACTATTCTACAATATGTAAATGTTTTTACCCACGATGAAATTTAAATGTTTTAATTGTCACAAAAACTGCGAGCTGAATGTCAATATTTAGGTACGTTTAACCATGGCCAAATTTTAAACTGTTCACACAAAAGTTAAACACCGTGAAAAGAAGCCTAGGCTGTTTAACCCATAGGACTGAAACTTCTTATCAATGATAATTAAAACCACTATAAAATTAATTTAAGTTAAACTACTAAAAAATTAATTTTTTCTGGAGCTATTTTAGATGCAACCGTATTTGACGTTTATTAATGTCAAAGTGAAGAGACAGCATAAATTCATGGTTTATATTATAGCAACGAGATCCATTTTGCTAGGAACAGGATAAAACAAGAGTTTTTTTATTGTCAAAACATCATTCCACTTATAAGTTTTTGTACACCTGGTTCCAAAAAAAACTGATACGACTCTTGAAGCGTATTTTGTAGAAAATTGAGCAGTGTATTTTGAAAGATAAATACTTAATATTTACATTCTGTCAATGTCACTGCCAAATCTTAAAATTTGTCAGATAGCTTATTCTGTTCCACGGTTATTAGACTTTATTATTAATCTTTATTATTAATACTTTCTCCGCAACTGAGGGTATCTTATCAACTGTATTGTTTTTAAACAATAGATGATAAAATAAAAATATTGACAGTTCAAAAATGTGAACATTATTGCAGTGTGTGTGGCCTAAGTTTGGGCTGAAAACTGAAATGTATTACATTTTTACAAAATTTTGGAATATGTTTAATTACGTAGACCAATTTTAACAGTTGTTTTCAATACAGATTTCAATCCTCTACAAATAGTTTCTAATGTCTTTTGATGTCAAATAATTAGGGAAGCTGGAATTCAACAGTTTAGAATTTTACATTGAGTTAAGGCAACATTGTGACGCATGTCAAAATTCTCAATGTATTTTAATTCTATTCATTTTTTTCGAATCCTGAGAAAACTAATAAATATTTTTGAAAAATTTAAACTCAGAATGAAAGACTACATTATTACCGTGGGCTGAAAGTCCCTGAAAACTTCTATATTTATTTTAATAAATTACAGGGCTGAATTGAATACTAATTTGTTTTGTTGTATAATCCACGTTTACAATAATTATGTGATCTATTTGATGTAAAAACTATCATTTATATACTCTTTATAAAATACAGGAATTCAAAATAATATAAACATTTAGACCTTAATAATTAGTACAATTTATGAATTAACATAATATGTAATCAGTTGTTTGTTGTTTGTTTATTTTATTATTTGTCTGTCATAATAAATATAATGTCAGATCAATCAAATACACTGCTCAACATGATCAAATCTTACTAAGAGTCGTATCAGTTTTTTTAGGAACCGGCTGTACATCATTAGGGTTTTTCTTTAATTTTTTTCTTCTTTATGATGGACAAAAGTTTCAACGTTTAACACGCAGATGCGTGCAAATGCCCATGTGTCTTTTAAATTATTGAATTGACAAGTTTGACAAGACCTAACCAAGATGTCTATTTATTTATTTTGAGTTATTTAATTAAACGCTTAAATAGTAATGTTTATTTTGGTCAAGTGTAATGGATGGATGGGGTTATAGCTGCTGTTATGAGAATGCCGTGGATTTCTTAAAGGTTATTTTGATTCTAGACTTACCACTTACCCCTTGTGGATTGATGTATATTGTTTAGCCATCCACCTATATTGGTGCAATTGTTTTATAGACCATTACCTGACTTCCCAGGACCATCAACATAACAGCAGTTTTGCTTCCTTCCCAACAGCCTTCCACACGTTTTTTGGATTTTAAAGTGCCTGGAGGAAACACCCCAAAAGGACTCAGTTTTCGTTGTAACAGCTGTTGGATAAGTTAAGCTTTTGTTTATATTTTTTGTTATATCAATGTATTGATTCTGGTCCATGTTTACAACAAATGTTATACTGGTTAACTGTTTTATACGCATATGAATCAGGCACAGGTGATTTTTTAAATATAGTAGCATTTTAGATACAAATTAAGTATGTAATGGCCAATAATAATTTGAAATAAATCAATTTAAAAGTACGCAAGGAGAAGAGGGTTTCAATGGCTATAAAAGTCTTGGTATACCTATTCACCACGCACACCACTATGGTGGTTCCTGTTTATCTGAACCACCTCAGATAATTGAGGGGTGGTTACCCCTACCATAAGGGTTGATGAAGTAACAATACTCACTGTAAATTCATTTATTGGTACGTTGAAGTAACTACGGTAAAGAGCTGGTGGTATAATATTTAGTAGCTGTGATGTTTACCCGTTGGGATCTCAAATACCAATGACTAATCTTTTCGCAATGAAATTAGAACTAAGAATGTGGATTCCCCTCTTTACTGTTGTGGTATAAATAAAAGTGAGAGTGTTTTTATTAAAAATGCTGTGTCGACTTGATTATAAATAAAGGATACTATTTGTTATTGCAAACTGACCTTGTATCGAAAGCCGATACAGGTGTGGTAATATAGGTCAATCATGTTTACTATAAACAAACGTATTTAACATTTAACTATTAAAAGAATTTGTCTTGTACTTAATAAGATGATTACTAAAAGATGCAGTGTATCCCAATACATCTTCCCCTTCCCTCCAAAAATTTTCTGACTACGGAAAAGGAAGAAAATTTTCTGATAATACCACCAACTACTTACTGCGTTTTAATCAATACAAGTTAAGTTTTTATTTCCTATAACTAATAATTAAATACAAAAAATGTTCGTTATCAACATTTTTCCCGTTCCACTTGTCACTCACTGTGTTCTCGAATTGTAAGCATATAATCTATTCTTATGTATTTCCTTGATTTTATTGTTTTCCATTCTGATCTTACAATTAACGTTATTTACCTCTTTTATTGTGAAGGGACCTACACAAAAACTATTACACTTACCTTTCTCTTCCCTTTTTACCAGAACTAGGTCTCCTATTTTAAAGTGTTGTGATGTTGTTTTGGGCTTATTTTCTTCTAGCCGCTCTTTTTTGTCTTCATTGCTTTCATTGCTTTTAGTGAATTGACCTATCGTGTCTATGAACTCTGTGTCCTCTGGTTTCGAAGAAGTGTCCGATATCACGACTTCTTTGACATGTGTTCGTTTCAGTTTGTTGATTTGACATTTATGACATTGTTTAACGTATTTTCTTACGTCTTTTTCCAAATTTTTCCATCTAAATCTTGCTTTTAGCTTCTTTATTAGTCTATTTTTCTTTAAGTGTCCTCCAAACATCGGATGATTATGATATTCTTCTATTAATCTGTGGTTTTCTTTGCCATCTTCTATTGTTTCTGGTACTTCACATATGTATATTTCTACATTCTTCAATATTTTGTTTCCTTGTTTAATAAATTCATCTATTGCGCACAATTTAAAAATAATATCGTTTACGTATATTTTTACTTTACGTACTGCATTCTCTACCGCCAGCTTATCAAGCTGTGCCAACATTTGGTTTAAATCGAAATGATTGAATCCTGTGGCTATGCTCTTGCTGCATTTTATTTTGTTTTTGACCCTAATGCTCAGTCTTGGTGAGATTAGTTCTGCTCCAAAAGACAAAATTGGTAGTCTATGCGCCTCTAAATTATTTAGTACCTTTCTTACTGTCTGTTTGGGGACTTCTGGCAATTCTGGCTGTAGTGCGAGTTCACTTTCTGCCTTCGTTTGCCTTGCTTCTTTCTTCTTTTCTCTTGCTTGAGCTCGTGTTATAGCTAATATATGGGTATTGTCTATGTATAGGTTCTTTAGTTGATGTAATGTTATTCTTGAAAGGCTGTCTGCGTAGTTATTTTTCCCTGTTATATACTCTATTTCGAAATCGTATTCCTCTAAATCTAATCTGATCCTTGTAAGTTTCGAAGTTGGTTCTTTCATTGCAAATAAATGTATTAGGGGTTTATGATCCGTTTTGACTAAAAATTTTGGTGCTCCATATAAATAACAGTTGAAATGATTAATTCCCCAATGAATCGCTAGTAATTCCTTAACGATTATAGGTTTATTACATTCTCCTTTATTGAAACTTCTAGATGCGTATGCTATTGGTAGGTCTATTCCGTTATAATCTTGACTTAAAATTGCTGAACAACTCTCGTTGGATGCGTCTGTTGTTAGGATGAATTGTTTATTTAAATCTGGATATTTTAGGATCGGTGGCTTCATCAGAGATGATTTAAGCTTATTGAATGCTTTTTCACATTCTTCTGACCAAAAAAATTCTACTCCTTTTCTTGATAGTCTGTTGAGTGGTCTGCATATTTCAGCAAAATTTTGAATAAAACGTCTATAATAGTTACAAAATGCTACGAATCTTTTTGTTTCTTCTGCTGTCTTAGGTGTCGGGTATTGTTCAATCGTTGCATATTTCGCTTTGTCTGGTGATACTCCTTCCTGAGAAAGATCATGACCTAAATATGTTACTTCTCTTCTAAAAAATTGACATTTTCCTGGGTTAAGTTTCAGATTGAATTTTCGACATGTCTCGAATATCTTTTTCAGGTTGTCTAGGTGATGTTTTTCAGATATTCCTATTACTACTATATCGTCCATGTAAAGAAATGCTTTGTCTGGTGTTAATCCTGAAAATGCTATTGACATCATCCTTGAAAATTTATTTGGGCTTACATTTAATCCAAAAGGTAATCTGGTAAATTGAAATGCTCCATTTTCCGTGCTAAGCGATATGTATTTTCTCGATGATTTTTCTAATGGTATCTGGTGAAAACCTGACATTAAGTCTATAACTGAAAACCATTTTGCTCTTCCTAGTTGATCTAATATCGAGTCTATTCTTGGTAAAGGAAATTTGTCTTTGACTATTTTCTTGTTCAGTTGTCTAAAATCTATGCATAATCTCCATGCTTTATTTACATCTATCGCTTTTTTCGGTACCAGCACTACTGGGCTGTTGTATTCTAATGTGGACGGTTCTATTATTCCTTGGTCTCTTAGTTTTTGTACTTGTCGGTTTAATTCCTCTGTTTGTGCATGAGGTGTCCTATAGTTTTTAATATATACCGGAGTTTGGTCTTTAACTCTCAGTTTCTGCTCGTAGAAGTTGTTACATGTTAGCATGTCATGCCTTAGGGCGAATATATCTGAATATTCTTCGCATAAAGATACTAACTTATCGCGTATGTATTCTGGAATGTCTAACGTCAATGATTCCCGTAATTCCTTTTTCCTGTCCTTGCTGTCGTTGATTAGTCTATATATGTTGAATAATTTAATGTCTAATGTTTTGATTGCGTTTGTCTCTACTTTTACTGTTTCGTAGGTTGTGTTCAGAAATTTAATATATGGATTATTACTTGAAATAATTGCTCTCGCTATGAATATTCCTGGTTGTATTTCCTTTTGTTCCACTATCCTGTCGTTCTTCAGCGTTTGAAAAATTTTTACGACTCTGTAAATTTCACATGTAGGCGGTATTATTATCGTGTCATTTTCTATATTGTCCAAAATGTTCGTACTAATGTAACAATCATTGTCCTCTTTAATGTGCATTTTAAGGTTAGCGTAGTCTAGTATGTATTGAAAGTTTGAAATAAAGTCTCTCCCAATGATTCCGTCGGTTAGAATAGGAAAGCTAGGTTCAACTAATTGAAAGATATGCTCAAATCGAGCTCCTTTTACTTCTAGTGTTATTTCAACTTCTCCCATTGTTTGTAATTCTCCTTTAGTTACTCCTTTTATTTTCGCCTTTGTGTTTGGTTTCACATGTTCCTTCATAAAATCTTGTGAACATTTCAGTATTGAAATATCAGCTCCTGTGTCTATGATAAATGTATTTGTATGTTCTAGGATTCCTGTTTTCATTCGTACAAAATTCGTTAGGTTTAAGTCGAAGTTGTAAATATTATATTCCACTTCTGACTGTGTACTTCCATTGTTTCGTTCATTCAAAACCCCAACTGCGGGTTCTCCGGTTCCTCTTGGTTGTCCTCTAACTCCAGTAGCCTTACGTTTCTGTTACGTCCTCCTCTCTGGTTCCCTCTGTACGTTTGGTTGTTAAATTGGCTATATCCTCTGTTCGAATAGTTCCGTTGGTTGTCCGTTGCTTCTCCTTCGTTCCGTTGTCCAAAGTTATTTCGTCTTTCTCTATCGTGTTTGTTATAGTATCCTCTTTTGTATTGCTGCTGTCCTCTCCTATTTTCATAATTCGTCCTATAATTGAACACTCTTCCCTGTGTGTTCTCCTCTGTCGTATCAATCGATAAAAATTTGGATACTACTTCCTGCGGTGTTGTGAAATTGCCTGCCTCCAGTATTAACTTAGCTTTATCTGTATTAACATTTCGTTTCATTGTTGCTACCACTGTTTCCGTTGTGTATTTTTTCGCTAATTCCAATGGCATTCCTTCCGCTATGTACGCTACCTTTAACTGTTCCGCTAGTTCCTCTACTTCAGATGCGTACGCTGCTGCATCTTTGTTTCCTTGCCTTTTCTTTGCTAATTTGTCTATTATGGTTTTCGGATTGTCGCCTCTTAATTCTTTCTTCAGTGCCGCGGCTATAAGTGGGATCGTACCCTCTGTGGTTATCAGGTTTCTAGCCTTATTGGTCAATCTTGTCTTTATTAGTGTTATCGCTGTTTCTTCATGTCCTTCTGCTATTTTTCCAAGTAGCTCTAATGCGTCTAAAAATGGTTGTAGTTTACCCGCGTTGTTTACCAAACTCGTTGGGCAATACCTTGCTTACCATATTCAAAAATTCGTTAATTGTCAGAACCATGTTTAATATTTTTATATCTTGTTTTACGTCGCCTTTTTCTTCTTCTATTTCCTCGTTAATTTTTTCCTCTATCTCTTCGTCACTTTTTTCCTCTTCTACTTCTTCGTCGCTTTGTTCTTCCTCTATTTCCTTGTCGATTGGCTGATGTATTGAACTTGGAACTACTGTTCTTAAGTTTACAGCTTGAAATGAGCGTATAACTTTGTCTTCCAAAAGAATCAGAGACACGAAAGCATAAATTCGATAGTCTTACGAGGTATAATAAATATATATATATATATATATATATATATATATATATATATATATATATATATATATATATATATATATATATATATATATATATAGTTTGAGTTTAATTCTTGAACCTTGATATATTTTTTTACCAATGTTTCTTGGGTTTAGGTTCATAAAAAAAGCTTGTCTATGATGTTATGACCATATTTATTGATATATTATCCTACGTTTCGGCAGGAAATCCATGCCTTTTTCAAGGATTGACTAAAACAACATTTATTGAAAGCTACAATACAATTTAAAAGAAAATCGACTTACCATGCAATCGTAAATTTAGTTTTGAAACAAGTACACAAATAGACGTCACAATTAAAACAATGTTAAAATGTTAAAGCATAGGAACGGACCCACTAAGTCATTGCGTTAAGAGAGTAATGAACTGTGTCAAAAATTATTATGGTGTTTATTGATGTTTGATTTTATGTTAAGTCAAAATAGTTGTCTTCGTCTCATAGGCGTGCTGAAATATTATATAGTTAATTTTAGATTAAGTTGAAATATACCCTATTAAGGTTTTTGACATCCCGTTTATCATTGACAGCTTTGTTATTTTTTTTAATTTCTATGGACTCTAGCAGTTCCCTCTTCTTTTTGTTGGGTTCACTTTTTAGGATTTTAGTTTTATCGACATCAAATTTGTGTTTCTTTTCGTTTTCATGTTTTGTGAGGGCTGTAGTGTTATTTTTGTCATAATTGTGAGACCGAATTCTAGAGTTTAGTAGCTGGCTGGTTTGTCCGATATATACCCCATCGCAATTTGAACAAGGAATTTCATATACAACATGTGATTTTTTTGATTGCGGGGTTTTAGTTTTAAGTTTAGTAAAATTCCTTTTCAAGAGATTATATCCTTTGTGAGCAACTGTAATGTTATGCTTGGCTAGGAGATTCGAAAGTTGTTCAGATAACCCTTGTATGTAAGGCAAAGACATATATTTCTTCTTTTCCTTATTATTTTTGTTGTTGTTTTTGTTGTTGTAAAATGTATGTAGTCGTGACTTGAAGGTGTTTTCAATGAGGTGATGTGGGTATGATTTAAGTGTTAGTGCTGTTTTTGCTTTTTTTATAGCATGAGGTCTATTGATGGGATCAGACAATCTGATGGCTCTGTCGGCTAGGCCAATAACTACTGATTTCTTCTGGGACAACGGGTGATGAGAGTTGAAGTTTAGGTATCTTGACGACCAGGTTTTTTTTGGTGTACCATGAAGTAGTTATGATGCTGTTGTCTCGATGTAAGGTCAGGTCCAGAAAATTGATTTGACAATTTTTTTCAACTTCTAACGTGAATTTGAGTTTTTGGTGGAAGTTATTGAACTCATTTAGCAAAACATTCATTTTGTCCTCTGGTGCTGCACTTAAACAGTCATCTATGTATCGATAGAAAAAAGGAATATTGAAATCTATTTTATTCAAAACAATTTCCTCTAGGTGCTCTAGAACTAATTGAGCTATGGCGCTAGATATGCTAGCACCCATAGCGCATCCATCTGTTTGTTGGAAAATTTTGTTTTTATATATAAAATATGTTGATTTTAATGTTGTTTCGACTGCTGAAACAAATTCTTCTAGAGGGATGTCTGTAAATACTTTTATTTCATTCCACTTTTAGCGAAAGATATCATTAGAAAAAAATCTACCTAAGATTGTTTGCAAATAATTCAGATTGCACCAGTCTTTGAATGACTTTTTGGCTGCATCGCGGCCTCAGATATACGAAAGGAATGTTCTCATCTTCGTCTTTCCTATAAAGTCGTACTGATGACGCAATAATGCAGAAACCGGTCTACGAATGGTAGGAGAGACGGAGGTGTGAATATTAATTTCGTATATTATTTACACATTATTTTCATACTTTTGTTAAAGTAGAAAGCAGCAATTATTGCCTCTTGTTTTCGGCGTTCTAGGTATTTTATTTTAAATACCGGGCGCCATCTAGTGCCTTCAAAGTGGAAGGCCATACAGGTTTCATTACCAAAACAAGTAGGTAGATTGTTTGCAAATAATTCATATATATATATATATATATATATATATATATATATATACAGGGTGTCTGCGTAACTTGGAACCATATGGGAAACTTTTTTAATATCAATTTTACGAAAAAAAGTCATTCTTTATAAAGTGCTCTGCATGGTCTTAAACCTAAGATGCAATCATCAGATATCAAATTTTGTCAACAGTATACGAGGTATGTAAAAAAATATGAATTTCGCTCAAGAGCAAACTACCTTTATATTTCAAAATATCAAAAAATTTTATTATGAAAAGTTATTTGTAATTAAAAACAATATTAAAATATGCAATAACAGCCTTCTACTTGAAAAAAATTTTTTTGAAATTTTCCTAAATTACCGAATCGGAACATCATTTTTATTTATTAGACATGTAATAACTCTTTTATTAATAATTTTAGGAAAAAAAGTTATTCTTCATAAAAATCTGTGCATGGTCTAAACCTCAAGATGCAACCATCAGTTATCCAAGTTTGTCACGAGAATATTATTTGACACACCTCGTATAAAATTAACAAACTTGGATAACTGATGGTAGGTAGCATCTTGAGGTTTAGACCATGCACAGATTTTTATGAAGAATAACTTTTTTTCTTAAAATTATTAATAAAAGAGTTGTTACATGACTAATAAATAAAAATGATGTTTGGAATCGGTAATTTAGGAAAATTTCAGAATTTTTTTTTTCAAGTAGAAGGCTGTTATTGCATATTTGAATATGGTTTTTAATTACAAATAACTTTTCGTAATAAAATTTTTTGATATTTTGAAATATAAAGTTAGTTTGCTCTTGACCGAAATTAATATTTTTGACATACCTCGTATACTGTTGACAAAATTTGATATCTGATGATTGCATCTTAGGTTTTAGACTATGCAGAGAACTTTATAAAGAATGACTTTTTTTCGTAAAATTGATATTGTGTGTGTGTGTGTCATCGAATTTCCTGACTGTGGACTTAATCCATTAGCCGAACTTATTTTTGCTCTACAGATATTTATCTCACATATTACTATTAAAATAAGATTTTGTATTTTAAAGATATACCTAGATTCTATAACAATAAATGGATAATTTAATCTTTAGCTACAATCATACAATATTTCATTTATATACATATATCTATATCATAAATATATTCTAGTATTATTCAATATTATTCTTTATTATTATGTTTTTTTTTTATTATTATTTTCTTTTTTTTTTTTTTTTTTTTTTTTATTTTTTATTTTTATATATATTTTTTTTCTTTCTTTTTTTTCTTTCTTTTTTTTTTCTTTCTTTTTTTTTTCTTTTTTTTTTATTATTATTTTTGTTTGTTTTTTTTTTTTAATTGTATTATAAGGAATGTCAACAAGGAGTACTTCTGCTCAGGGGTCTTTCAGAGCAATGCACACACACAAGACTAGACCACGGAAAGGTAGGTAGACAAATGGGATAAACACAGGTATTATAGTTTACAATTTTAATTTTATACTAAGTATGTGTTTAATTAGGATCTCATATACACGTTCGTCTAAACTAGATAATATTGTTATTAGATTAAAAGGTCTTGTAATATTGGTTTCTTTATATACTTGATTCATGAAATGATTTATTTCGATTATCTTTAGTCTACAGTTTAGTATCATGTGTTCTGCAGATCCTAACTCACCACACTCACAAAGATTACTATCACTAAGACCTATTTTAAATTTGTGTTCTGGAATTAGACAGTGTCCAAATCTAAGTCTGCATATATATGAAACAACGATTTTTTCGCCGTGATAATGATTAAACCAGGATTTAGCTGGAATATTTAATTGTATGTTTTTATAGAATAGCCCTTTTGTTGAGTTGTTATACCATTGTTGCCAGGTTTTGGTTTTATTGCTAGTAATATTAGCGTAAATATCATTTAATGTTAATTTATATTCACTTTCAATTTCTTGTTCGGTAGCCTTCTTAGCTAAAGTATCTACTATTTCATTGTGTTTAAGATTAGAGTGGGCTTTTACCCAACAAAATGATATTTGTTTGCCCTTATCCTTAAGTGCGATATATGCCTTAATAATATCAATATATATGTAGTTTGATATGTCCTTCAAACTTTCCAGTTTAAGTAAAGCACTTTTGCTGTCTGTAAGGATTAGGAATTTCTCTTCATTATTGTTTATACTGCTTATATACTGCAATGCTCTCAGTATTGCAATAAGTTCTGCTGAAAATGTTGTAAAATTTTCATTAAGTCGTATACCCTCTTTATACCTTGTCCTAGGGTCCCATACGGCAGCGGCCACCCTCGAATTCATTTTTGAGGCATCGGTATAAATTTGGTAATGTCCCGGAAATAAAGTTTCTATATCCACATTAAACATGGCATTCCTTAAGTACACTGGAAATTTCGAGTAATCTCTCATGTAGGTTGGTTGTATGTTTGGTATATTGTTTAGATTTATCTGAAACATAGATGGCAGAGTTGATGTATGTAGTTTATTTTTAAATTGTCTTAATCTATTGTAACTTTCAGCAAGTAGTAATGTTGTCTTTTTCCTCCAGTATTCTGTGGTTAGGTCATTTATACAAAGTTTGTGGCAGTTGTTACATATTATGCTTTCTTTAGTTATCATTTTAGTTATAAATTTTTCACACAGAATTTTCCTTCTTAACCATAACGGTGGTTCATTACATTCTACGCTTAGGTTTGATATTGGAGTACTCATCAAAGCTCCTATACATAATCTGAGACATTTATTTGAAAGGATGTCTATTTTTTGAAGATGGGTTTTGGCGGCTTGATTGTAAAAGTAACATCCGTAATCTAATATTGACCTTATATATGACCTATACATTAGTAATGCTATGTTGGGATCTGCTCCCCAGGTTGTATAGTTTACTGCTCGTAACGCATTGTACCCTTTGTCAGCTCTTGCTACGATATACTCAATATGATCTTTCCAAATCATTTTCCTATCCAGTATAATACCCAAATATTTAACTTTAGGTTGAACTTTAAACGAGACATTTTGCAACTCCACTACTTCTGGAATGTTTCGTTTTCGGGAGAATATACAAGCTTGTGTTTTTTTTGTTGATATGTTTAATGCTATTTGATCTAGGTCTTCTTGTAGATGTTTAAATACTGTATTTATTTTTCTACTGCCTTGTTCTATTTCCAATTGGTCTACATATATGCATATATCATCTGCGAATTGTAATATTTTACCTTGTTTGCTAGTAATTATGCTTTGACCTATATGCGCTGTATAAATAGTGTATAATATTGGACTTAAGATGCTCCCTTGGGGTAACCCGATGTTTGAAACTCTGGGTCCTATTAGTTTGTTATTGATTTGAAGATAAAGAGTTCTATTGGTGTAAAGTTGATGAAGTTTCCAGCAGAGTGTATCTGGCAGTCCTATTTCCTTCATTTTGTGGTATAGAAGTTGTAGGTTCACATTGTCATATGCGTTTTCTATGTCTATGAATGTAGCAAATACCGACTTGTTGGCGGAAAATGAGTTATATATATCCAGTATTAAGTGCGTTAAATTTTCCATCGTAGAACATGATTTTCTAAAGCCGAATTGTGTTGCAGGTATTTTAGAATTTTTTTCTAACCATAATTCTAGTCTACATTTAATCATTCTTTCCATTGTTTTTAACACACATGATGATAGTGAAATGCCTCTATACGAATCCGGACAGTTTGGTGATTTGTGTGGCTTAAGAATTGGAACTATGATGTACTCTTTCCATGCACGTGGTATATCCATACTCATCCAGATATTGTTTATTACGTTTAGTAGTTGAACTTTCTTATGTATGGGTAAATTATACAACATACTATAGTGTATACCATCTAATCCTGGAGCTGAATTATTATGTCTTTTTAGGCAGTTCTTTATTTCTTCCAGACTAAATGCTTCAGTGAGAAACATGTTGTCTTCGTTTGCTTCGTCATTGTCATGTCTATTATCCGTTGGGTTCCTGTGATTAATTTCTCCTTCTATAACCCAAGGTCTAGCAATTTTATTAAAAAATATATCTGTCCACTCATTTTCAACTATCGGATTATTGGGAGGATTATAAACGTTTTTTAATTTTCTGATTTCATTCCATATTTTGCTAATAGGTGTATTTTTATTTAAACTACTACAAAAGTTTTTCCAAGAAGCTCTTTTGCTGCCTAAAATAATTCTTTTTTTATAAGCTTCTGCTTGTTGATATTTTAAGTAATTATCGTAATTAGATAGTCTTTTAAACTGCAAAAAAGCTTCTTTTTGTTGTCTTATAGCGTCCCTACAATCATCATTCCACCATGGTTTATTAAATTTTGCATAGGGCCCTCTCTTCCTCTCTGGAATAGAGCTTTTACTAGCTAAATTGATTGAGTCACAAAATGTGGAATATTCTTGCTCTGAACCATCTGATATATTATTATTCTTTTCATTGTTTAAGAGATAGGTAAAGAAAGCCCAGTCTGCCTTTTTAATATCCCATGTAATTCTAGATCTAGATATATCATTAGTGTCAATGACAGCATTGCTATTAGTAACGTTACTATCAGTATTATGGTTAAATTCTATTACTATTGGGTAGTGATCAGAACCCAGACTCAAAGTTTCTGTGTGCCAATCAAATTTGTAATAAATATCCCTAGAGCAAATTGTTAAGTCTATAGCAGATCTATTTAAATGCATAGGTTTACGAATTAATGTTTCTGACCCATCATTTAGGAAATTAAGTCCACATTGCTCCATAGCCTCAAAAAGATAAATACCTTCTTGATCGGTGACATCACACCCCCACATTTTATTATGGCAGTTGAAATCTCCCCCTATTAAAAAAGGTTTGTGTAAACTATTGAAAAATTTAACCCATTCGTTTTTTGACACACATAATTTGGGTTTTGCATAAATGGAATATAAGTTTAAGTTTTTATTATTTATCTTAATCTGTAGTGCAACGCACATGACATTATTTATTTTATAAAAATTTAAATTGTTCTGAAAATTGATATTTTTTCTTAATAATATCGCTACTCCTGCATAACCATCTGATCTATCTTCACGAAGGATGTTATATTGGGAAAAGCTTATCTTTGAATTTGGTTTTAACCAAGTTTCACTTAAAAGAATAGCTAAGAATTTATTTTCGAAAATGTACTTTTCAAAATGGCCTTTATTGTTCACTATTGATCGTGAATTCCATTGTAAAATCTTATTATTTACTAGGGCCATTTAAAACTTTTTCTATATTACTTTTAATGTCGTCTAAAATTTGTTTGTTTGCTATTGGAATTAAGTTTTTGTCTAAGAAATTTTTAAATATTGTTACTATATTATCAGTAATTTGTTTACTAGTTAGTGAGTTTTGTTGGACTATTTTTGTTTGATTTTGATATAATGGGTTGTTTATAACTGGTAGCGACGGGTAAGCAGAAGCGCTTGCAGTGTCCAGTATATTTTCGTGTTCTTTTGAATAAGGATAAACTGATTTATTTTGAGCTCCTTCGCTCCATTTTCTTTTGGTTGTCACTGTGTACCTATTTCCTGTGTTTGTTGAATTTAGGACTGTTCTATAGCTACTGCTGTATTTTAATTTTGCTTCTTCAAAAGGTAAATTTTCATTTGCCATTATATATTTAATACCCTTTTGTTTTTCAAACTCAGCGCATTTGTTTCGATCTAATGCTGAATGGTTTCCAAAACATAATATACAAGTGGGATCTGTTAAATCACATACATCTGAATCATGTTCCTGTCCGCACTTGCTGCATCTTTTCTTACCACGACATTGTGACGTAACGTGCCCGTACCTAATGCAATTAAGGCATTGTATTACTCTTGGAACATAAGGTTCCACTTGGTATATCATTCGCTCAATGATTACTTGTTTTGGAATCATTTGGCCTCTGAAAGACACCACTATCGTACCCGTCTCCACCAGTTGATCATTTTCTTTTCGCTTTATTCTTTTAACGTTTATTACTTTAAAATTGCCGTATCTTGGAACAATAATACCTTTTAATTCGTTTTCTGAAATATTTTTGTCTACCCCTTTAATTACCCCACTCTTTTGAGTAAAAAAATTTGGAATATATAAATCGTAATTTCTTTCTATTAACTTTTTACATTCCACTAAAATATTAGCGCTTTTATATGTGTTACATTCAATTTTAATTTTATTTTTTCCTATAATATTAATATTAACAATATTATCTTTAATTGCAGGTACTGCACCTAAAATTAAGCGAGCTGTCGCGATACGATGCAATCGGCCGATGTTGCCTTCCTTATTCTGCATAAAAACAAAATAAGGACCTTGGTCACCTTGACTGTATTTATTTTTCACCTCTGACATTATGGACTGGCCTATATTATTATTTGTTTTATTGCTTACCTGATAATCTGGTAAAAAGTTTTTTGGATTTGTTATCGGTACCTGTTTTGATTGTGTATTAATATCAATATTTATAATTTCCTCAGACTGTTTTTGTTTTTCATTAACTTCATAATCCATATTACTAGCAACATCGTCAATCCTTCCTCTGTCAGGTGGATTTCCTCTGCCATCTGAATTTAATTCCATTTTTTGGTAAAAACAACAACAACTCTAATAATTAGCACTTCGATCACACAGAGAACTATTCGCTTCCGCTGCTACAATCGAACTTAAAATTGATATTAAAAAAGTTTCCCATATGGTTCCAAGTTACGCAGACACCCTGTATATAAAATATTATGTCAAAAATAGTAAAAATATAGTAAATTGCAATAAAAATCATTATATCAATCAATATAAATCACCATAAAAATCAGTAGACAAATCAAAATGTCATAAAAATCAGTAGGTAAAATAATAATTGGATAAAAAGTCGGTAAAGATAAAAATATATGCTAGTAAATATATAAAAATCCTATAAAAATGTATCATTACGTCCTATAAATAACCATAATACTCGAGAAAAAAAATTCCCTATAATACCAATAAGGTAATTAAAATAGAATAGGTAGATAAAAAAATAGGTAAAACTTAGATTTTGTGTATCTTAAATTACGATTATATTATTATTATATTGTGAATTATGCCTATATCGTGGAAATACTATAAGAACAGATAATATGGACTTACCACTTTAAACGTCTGTATTCGTATCACCCAAAAGTCCTCGCTGCACGTCCCGTACCATTGTCCATTTTCCCACGATGTTCCATCTTCATACCATTCCATCCTCAGCTCCGCGTCGGCCTGATGTCTCCATCCTTTTTATGTAGGCACCCCACTGTTATCTAGGGTGGTCGAGGTGCAAGAACATTGAAGTTTCTTTCCATTTCTCCTTCCAGACTGCTAGTTCCATACGTTCCCGCCTGGTCTTAGATCGCCATATGGTGATTCCTGTTTATCTGAACCACCTCAGATAATTGAGGGGTGGTTACCCCTACCATAAGGGTTGATGAAGTAACAATACTCACTGTAAATTCATTTATTGGTACGTTGAAGTAACTACGGTAAAGAGCTGGTGGTATAATATTTAGTAGCTGTGATGTTTACCCGTTGGGATCTCAAATACCAATGACTAATCTTTTCGCAATGAAATTAGAACTAAGAATGTGGATTCCCCTCTTTACTGTTTTGGTATAAATAAAAGTGAGAGTGTTTTTATTAAAAATGCTGTGTCGACTTGATTATAAATAAAGGATACTATTTGTTATTGCAAACTGACCTTGTATCGAAAGCCGATACAGGTGTGGTAATATGGGTCAATCATGTTTACTATAAACAAACGTATTTAACATTTAACTCTAAAAGAATTTGTCTTGTACTTAATAAGATGATTACTAAAAGATGCAGTGTATCCCAATACACCACTACTGTTAAATTATTTTATATTATAATGTTGATATTATAATGTTTATGTATATTTATCTAAATTATTTATATTTACACTGTTTGAAATCATTTATTATAAATATATTTGCTGTTATTATTTTTGATTTTTATTTCAGTTCCTACTAACAGTATATAATATAGCAATATAAGGTAATTATTATTTTTTTTATTTCAGGTCATTGTATCAACGGTCATCTATTTCCTGTCGTTCGTTACTTCAAAAAGCTCGAACTTTTCAAATTATCGGTCCAGAAAGCCGAGCTGTCTGTTCGAGTTGGCGCCCTTCTTCTTTTCTTGTCGTACCTTCGTATCATTATATCTCCAACATTTTTATCTAGTTGCCTTAAATTTTTGTATTGACAGGTCTCATTTTCTCCCTTGTTTCTATCATTTCATTATCCCATATATCTGTTTTATATCTCAAAGCCAATATACAGTGTGTTGAAGCTAGCCGGAATACTCACTTGAGATTTAGTGTCTCTGCCCATTTAATTTGTTCTTCTGAGCTAAGCCACTCTTCTTAGTATCTTAAATCACTTCTCTTCCGGTTTTCCCCTATTTCGTCAGTTCTTCCTCTTCAAAATCTCAATACCCAGAGTATTGGGTTATCTACAGTTACCAAAACCAGATGCAAAAAATCTTATTTAAAAAAATGAAGATATGGCTAAATGTATATATAGCTTCAATAATATCAATTTGTATATCACTTGAAACTCTCGAAAAAACAGTTTATGTTTCTAGATTTTAGCAAAATGTTTGATCTTTTTAGATAGGTAACGGAGAAATTTCATGTCTCCTTTTTAAAACTCTAAAAATATTTAAATAGTCAACCTGGTCCACCCATTTTTCTGTAGAAACCAGAAGACATGGCCAACAATACAGTCTATTTTTCTTGCAACCACATAACCAAGGATTTTCACTGTATCAACTAAATTTACAATATCGAACTACTTTTTTTTAATTTCTTTTTTAAATTGTTTAAAATAAGTCTTTCATTTTTAATAATCTCATTATTTTCTTCAAAATTATACAAGGAGAATTAATGTTCAAGTAGTTGATCGATTACGCAGCGACACCAATCCATGGTGAACTGCAGCACACTTTTTGTAGGGACTGTAGCTAAATCTGGTAACAGGGCCACTGATATACACAGCGCGCTTACGGGCTTACACCTGCGACGGGCTTACGAGCGACAGCAAGGATATAACCATTGTAACCACAAATGATACTGGTAACAGAGTATAATAATGTGCAACTGAGTCACATAAACTCGCCAATATTTTCGTGTGTTTACAAATAGTTGGCTATTTACTGAATTAGGTACTATTAACACATAATATAATAATATATTTCTATTGGTAAATAAAATATAATCAAAGCGGCAGAATATTTGTTCGATTAAATGGGTAGGTACTTACTCAAACCCCCTTAGCAGAAGCGTAAAATGTTTTAGAAAGTGGGATTTGAACTATTGTTAACTAAATCAATTTATCTGGTAAAAACACTTAGATAATATTCGATAATGACAGATTGCAAATTACAAAATATATAGTGTTTCCTAATTAACATCTACTTTATTTTTTTATATTACTAATGATTTGTTTTCACTAAAAAGTTATGATTGAAATAATTGAAAACTTATTAATTATTAATAAGTGCATTAATAATTAATGGCATATTTTCTATCAAAGTTCAATATTTATACTAGTTTACATAACTTAAAAAATTTAAGCATTTATAAAACAAAATTGTTAAGTGCGACATAATACTCGTTTCATTATTTTCGTGGTTTTCCTGCTGATCTTCCTATTCTGTAGTCATCAACTATGCGAGAGACTGAGGAACCATATACCTCGCCTAGATGATGTCATTCTCTTATATAATGATATATAATGATAATAATGGTAGTTCCATTTTATTCTTCTCAATCTTACTTAGTCCTTGATATTCTCCACTGTGCTTCTCCTTCGTATATCTGCAGTTCTAACTCTGCCTTATAGTGTCTTACCATTAACTTTTCTAACGGTTGTCATCTCTGCTGTTTTTAGCATACTTTTTGTTTTTCTGTGTTGGGTCCTATTTCTGGTGCGTATGTCATTATTAATCTGATGACTATTTCATCAGATACAGACTTTCAGTGACTGCACTATTTGTAAATTGGAGAAAGCACTGATTGAGGTTGTAACTAGAAAGTTGGTTCCACGGTAGAAGTATTTAGATTTTTGAATCTAGGGCTTCTCATTGTGTTAATAGATGTCGCTGCATTGTCTGAAAGTGAATTATTTGTATAATTTTGCTTAGGTAGACAGTTTTTTTTTATTCAGAGCGGACCATAGGCCTCTCTGAAGAGCCTCTGAAAAGTACGTCAGAGGATGATGGTCGCCTCTAAAGCTGAATGAAATATAAACTGTCTTTAATTGTTTCAAATGGTTTCCCTAAGAATTAGGTTATAAGTGAAACAACTTTTCACAAATTTTAAAATCGAACGAAGGGTAAAACAACCGTAATCTTAAAGGGTTTTCATTATTTGATGGTTTGGGTTTCAAACCCAGATTATACATTCCTCAGGATCTCAGAAGTTATTCACCAGCATTCAGTGATAATTTTGTATGACAGTTCTCGTGTATTTTGGGATTGAATGGCGTAAATAGTCGGTTTTAGAAAACCCCAAAGGAAAAAATCTAAGGGACTAAAACCTGGAGATCTTGTACTTATCCAAGTTCTAAACAGCATAATGTAGCAGTATAATGTATCTTGTTAGTTTTTGCTGAATCGTTATCAGATCCTCTAATAGATTATTGTAGTTTTTTAAAATTTCTATGATTATAAATTCATTGGTATTTTTTAATAGGTATTTTCACAGGTAAGTCGCTATATTAAAAAGCGATCGCAACAGGCTAGAAGCTTGATATAGTCTTGTTTGTTTTTTGTTTTTGTTATATTTGACTATATTTTAATCGTAATATTGGTATTCCTGTAAATACTTTTTATGTAAGTGTAGTTTTCATTACAATCAATAAATTTGATTTAATTTCATATTATTCCCTATTCCCCATTATACGACTGTGTTGGATTATCTCTACAACGAGTATTTTATTGTGCAAAATATGAAGAACGAAAGTAAATTGCAAATTACATTGCTGTTTATTGGAATAAATATTAAAGCCATTTATATACTTTCGTACTTCTTATGTTGTATACTAAAATAAGTATTCGTTGTCGCGATAATCCAAAACAGCCGTATATTCGTGGAATGAACCACAAACGTAATATTTAACTTAGGCATGTCACAAGAAAACAGTTTCAGAACCATTATTTAATCAATTATTTTCCAGTGTCTAACACTGGAAAATAAAAAGGTAAAACGATTTATATTTAATAAACATTAAAGTGTCCATAAAGATCATTATGTTAAACAAATTCTGAAGAACACCATAACTTTATGTTGATTTTTGCATATTTTTATTTGCTTTAAAATTTATTTTTCTTTGGAAACAAGTTGTGTAATAATTAATTGATTTAAAAAACAAACAAATCCCACCACATTCAACAGACGCAATTTAATAAGTTTTATGAATGGCATTTAGCACTAAAACACAGGAATAAATCGATTTTTAAATACAGCACCTGGAGACTAGCAATTTTTTGCATTGTGATCAGGATGGTGCCAGGATAGAAGTATACCATAGAAAATGGGTTGAAATGCATAATTTCATTTTAAAGTGCATAAAAAGCATCCAAAAGTGCATAAACATGTCAAAATAAGCATATTAAGGGCCAGATTTTGTTAATCGAGGGTTTTTGGAGGCGTTGAAAAAGACTACTCCATCAGAACCGACCTTTGGAGCATCTGGTATCCAGGGTCACTGCTAAGGCACGCCATCTGGAGTTTCGAGGACGATCGGCACTAAATTAATAGTGGTATTCGCTCTGTATAACCCGAACGTACTTAGAGTAAGTTCGGGATTAGTTTCCTAGGCGCAGGCGTCAACGTAAACTTATCCTGCTGGACATGTTCAGAGGATTTTATTCTCCGTGAACAATTTTCGGATTCATAATGTAATGAAGGGTTGCATACATTAAGGTTACAGTTAGAGAAGGAAGCCTTTTCTTGTCCCTTTCTTATTTCGAAAATCAATGTCAACAAAAAATGCAAATGCAACACATTTTTGTATGTCAACAATAACAAAGAGAAATAGAATAACAGCAACAGGCAAAGGATTAACTTTCTATTCAATGCCTTTCTTAGAAGTTAGGAATTTAATTAGCGTCTTTATTATTTCGACAATATAATTTGGTATTTCCACGCCGAAATCCGGCTTAAATTTTTGTAGAGAGTAAAAAATTGTTGAGTTATTTGGAAATTGCAGCTTATTGTATATGTATATAAGCTGGACACTCCCGTGGAAGTTATAGCTGTTTTTCACTTTAATGGTCCGTTAAGACATGGGTGATCAGGACACTTTTCTTCTAATCTCTCTCGTCAAAGCTTCTAGTGTGTCTTCGTTTCCGTCACTATTTTTCTCTACTCATTTCGGTTCTCAGTCTTTTTGATCCAGTTTCGAATTCCCATAACTCTTAAGTCGTTTTCGACTTGCTGTTTCCATCTTGCTTTTGGTCTGTCTCGGGCTCTTGTCTCAGGGCGTATTCAGTTGGGAATAACTTTAAGAAATAGGTGAAGAATAAGAAAAGGTGAAGATGATCCCATCTTCACCTTTTCTACTTATATGACCATACCACCTTATTCTTCGTGCTTTTGCTTCTTTCACTATGTTTTCTCCTTCCATCCATTGTTCTATTTCGTGGTTCATCCAGGGTCTTCTTTTGTTTTCATTTATTACTTTTGGTCCCAGAATACTGCGCATTATTTTTCTTTCAAATACTTTCAGCTATTCTTCTTCTTTTAACGTTAGGATGTTGGTTTCTATGGCATACATTACCACTGGCCTTATGGTAGTCTAAGGCCGATGCCACATTATGCGTTTTGACCGGATGCGTTTTGACCGGATGCGTTTCCGACGCATCCGGTGAAAACGCATAGTGTGACAGATCGGTCCGGTTGCGTTGGAAGCGGATGCGTTTTGAGTCATCGGTACGCGCTTACTACCTGCACCAGACTAAACGCATAGTGTGACAGGTCGGTCCGGTTGCGTTGGAAACGGATGCGTTTTCACCGCATCCGTTCAAAACGCATAATGTGGCATCGGCCTTAGACTACCATAAGGCCAGTGGCTGCCTTAATTTTTTATCTTTTATTATTTTCTTATTTTTGTGGTAAGCTCTATTTCCTGCTTGTAGTTTCTGTTTCAGGTCTATTCTTTCATTATCTCTACTAATCATCGTTCCCAAGTATTTGAATGTATCTACTTCCTCAAATCTGTAATTATCTATTATCATTTGTGTTAGTCTTATTTTCTTGAATCTGCTTGCGTTCATGTACTTTGTTTTTTCCATATTTATGTCTAGTCCTCTTCTTTTTGTCCCTTTTTCTATTTCAGAGAATGCCTTAATTAATGATCTTTTGTCCCGGGCTATTATAACGATGTCATCTGCATAACCTACTATTTTGTACTGCATTTTTATTAATTATTCCGTTATTTGTTGCTTCTTTATTGCACAATCTAGAGCTGTAATGAATAACTCAGTTGACAGGGCATCCCCTTGTCTGACTCCGTTTTGGACCCTAATCTTCTCTGTTGTCTTTTGACCTAAATCTATTACTGCTTGTGCCTCTTTCATTGTCTTTTTTATTAACTGTATTAATTTTCCTGGTATTTTTATGCGTGTTAGATCTTCTATTAATTCTCCTCTTTTTAGTTTATCGAAGGCCTGTTTAAAATCCACAAAAAGCATATGCAGTTCCATGTTGTGTTCATATGCTTTTTCCGTAATTTGTCTTATTATGTGAATAGCGTCTATCATCGATTTTTCTTTTCTGAATCCATATTGGTAATTTCCTATGATTTTTTCGGTATGCTCTGCTAGTCTGTTCTTTATTATTCCCGTCATGACCTTATATGTCACATTTAGCAAGGTGATTCCTCTATAGTTTTTGCAAATTTTTTGGTCTCCATTTTTGGGTATCGTTATAATTATTCCCGTTTTCCAGTCTTCTAGCATTCTTTCCTCTCTCCAAATCGTTACAACTAATTCATGTATTTTTCTAATTAGAGCTTCTCCACCATATTTGATGAGTTCTCCGTTTATGTTGTCATAACCCGCTGCTTTTCTCTTCTTGATCTTGATACTTTCTGCTACTTCTTCGTATGTAGGTTCCTTGTATTCCTCCGCGTCCTGTCTTATTCTTATTATGTCCCCTTCCTGTGTCATCTCACCTGTTGCTTTATATAATGCCTCGAAATGTCTTATCCAAATATCTTCTTCTATGGCTACCATCGGTTTTGGTTTTTTTCCTAATTTTAAGTAATTATATAGTAGTTTAGAATTATTTCTCATGTTTTCTCTTTCGATGTCCATCATTATTTCTTCTAATTTTCTTTTCTTTTTCATTTTACATGTTTGCTTTGCTATTGTCCTTGCTCTCCTATATGTTTCCATATCTTCTGCTGTTCCTAAGTTTATCCATTTCAATCTGGCTTTATTCTTTTTTTCTATTTGTTCTCTACATTCCTGGTCAAACCATTCATTTCTTCTGATTTTCCTTATTGTGCCAATTTCTGTATCCGCTGCCTTTTCTATGACTTGTTTAATTCGTGTCCATTGTTATTCTATTTCTTGTTCTTCGTGTTGTATTCCTCTTTTAAGTTCTTCTTTGTATCTATCTTTTATTTCATCAACCTCCAGTTTTTGTATGTTCCATTTCTTTTTCGCTATTCTTGTTTCTTTTGGTTTTGCCTTAATTTTGCATTTTGCAATCACCAGGAAGTGGTCGGAGTCTATGTTCGCTCCTCTATATGATCGTACATCATTTATTGACTTCGCTTGTTTTTTCTTGATCAGAATGTGATCGATTTGGTTTCCGATATTAGTTCCACGTCTTAACCATGTTATTTTGTGTACATCTTTATGCTGATGTTTGATGCTACTTATTTCCATTTCTAGTGCTTCTGCCATGCCACATAATCTATCCCCGTTGTCATTGGTTTTGTCATGTAATGTATGTGTGCCTTCCACTTCTTGATTATAACTTTCTCTTCCAACCTGTGCATTAAAATCCCCTAGGATAATTAGTATATCCTGTTCTGGCACTTGATCACCTGTCTCTTCCAATTTCTCGTAAAAGTCTTGTTTGGTTATTTCATCACTATTTTCGGTGGGTGCATAAACGTTAATTATAGATAGTTTTTGCGGCTTATAATCTATATTTATATATGATATTCTGTCATCGACTGCTTTAAATTCTAAGACTTCCTTTCTTAATTTTCTTCTGATGTAAAATGCTGTCCCTCCTTGCCCTTGTTTATCCATTCCTGCATACCATATATGCAGGAAAGTATAAGTATTCATAAGTATACCATAGAAAATGGGTTGAAATGCATAATTTCATTTTAACGTGCATAAAAAGCATCCAAAAGTGCATAAACATGTCAAAATAAGCATATTAAGGGCCAGATTTTGTTACTCGAGGGTTTTTGGAGGCGTTGAAAAAGACTACTCCATCAGAACCGATCTTTGGAGCATCTGGTACCTGGAGAGTCACTGCTAAGGCACGCCATCTGGAGTTTCGAGGACGATCGGCACTAAATTAATAGTAGTATTCGCGCTGTATAACCCGGACGTATTCAGAGTAAGTTCGGGATTAGTTTCCTAGGCGCAGGCGTCAACGTAAACTTATCCTGGACATGTTCAGGATTTTATTCTCCGCGAACAATTTTCGGATTCATTATGTAATGACGGGTTGCATACATTAAGGTTAGAGTTAGAGAAGGAAGCCTTTTCTTGTCCCTTTCTTATTTCGAAATCAATGTCAACAAAAATGCAAATGCAACAAATTTGTATGTCAGCAATAACAAAGAGAAAGAATATAACAGCAACAGGCAAAGGATTAACTTTCAATTAAATGACTTTCTTAGAAGTTAGAAATTTGATTAGCGTCTTTATTATGTCGACAATATAATTTGGTATTTCCACGCCGAAATCCGACTTAAATTTTTGTAGAGAGTAAAAGATTGTTGAGTTACTTGGAAATTGCAGCTTGTTATTTAGATATAAAAATTACCTTCCAGGGGGTTGAACAGTATCTGAAGGAAGGAATAATTTAGTAAAGCAATCTGTCCAATTTTGATATATATGTATTGAATTTGATAGGTTGTGGCATTGTGTTGTGGTTTATTACACCACAGAAATAATGAAATATAACAAGACCACTGCGTTCCATGTAACCACTGTTACCATTGGTAACAGTTAAAAATCTTGCAAATAAATATTTTATGGCGATGAATAATTCCATCATCATTCTCTTTGCCTTATCCCTATGCGGGGTCAGCTTCCCTAATTGCATTTCTCCATACAATTCTATCTTGAGTCACATCAATATTAATCCCCTTTACCAACATGTCCTGCCTAATCGTCTCCCCCCACTTCTTTGGTCTTCCTCTCCTACTCCTTCCAGGAATCTGCACTTCAGCAATTGTTCGTATTGGGTGATTAGCGTCTCGACGTTGAACATGACCAAACCATCTAAACCTATGCTCTCATTTTGGCATCAATTGAGAATAAATACGGACTAAGCACCGAGCCCTGGTGCAATCCTACTTTCACATGAAATTTATCAGTCTCTCCCACACCTGTCCTAACACTAGTCGTTACTCCCTCATACATATCTCTCACAATCTTTACATATTCACCAGGGACTCCTTTCTTATTGAGTGCCCACCACAGAATCTCTCGAGGAACTCTATCATATGCTTTCTCAAGATCAATGAATACCATATGAGCGTTTATTTCTTTACTCCTGTATTTTTCCATCAACTGCCTTATAATGAAAATTGCATCTGTTGTTGATCTGCCCTGCATAAAGCCAATCTGATTCTCGGATATTTCGGTATCTTTACGTATCCGTCTATCAATTACTCTTTCCCATATTTTCATGGTGTGGCTAAGCAGTTTTATAGCCCTGTAGTTTGTACATTGTTGTATATCTCCCTTGTTTTTGTAGACAGGTACTAGTATACTGCTTCTCCATTCGTCTGGCATTTGTCCAACTTCCATAATTTTATTAAATAAACCTGCTAGCCACCTTGTTCCTGTCTCTCCCAATGCTCTCCATACTTCCCCAGGAATATCATCTGGTCCTACCGCTTCTACTAGGTGTTCCATACATGATACTTTAACATGTCATACGGTCGCTCTACAGACGATTTATTCCTCTAGATTTATTCCTCCAGTCTTCTTCTTGGCTGGCTTTACAACTCGTGATGAGTCTCCACCGCATCCAATATAGACCTTCATTTTCTACGCAATCCTAGATAAATCGGCTTCAACATCATCCTGCTCTTTTGCTGGGATGGGCTACTTATCTTATACCACCTGGTCTCTCAAAGAACACTGTCTTTAATACTCTGTCTTCTCTGATCTTACCACATGACTTGACTATCTTATCTGGTTAGCTTTTTTATATCTGACGATGTTTTCAGTCTCATACAGAATCTCCAATTCTCCAACGCTCACATGGTATTCATTGATCTTGAGGAAGCATATGATAGAGTTCCTCGAGAGATTCTGTGGTAGGCACTCAATAAAAAAGGAGTCCCTGGCGAATATGTAAAGATTGTGAGAGATATGTATGAGGGAGTAACGACTAGTGTTAGGACAGGTGTGGGAGAGACTGATAAATTTTAGGTGAAAGTAGGATTGCACCAAGGCTCGGTGCTTAGTCCTTATTTATTCTCATTAGTTTTGGACCAGATAACAGCGAAACTACAGGGTAGCATTCCATGGTGCCTAATGTATGCTGATGATGTAATGTTAATAGGAAATAGTGAAAGAGACTTAGAACAAATTCTGGAACAGTGGAGACAAGCTCTGGAGGAAAAAGGTTTAAAATTTAGTAGGACAAAAACAGAGTATTTTTAATGTTCATTTAAAGATGGAGTTACTACAAATAAAATGGTATCTTTGGATGGTGAAATGATTGTGAAAAGCAATAGTTTTAAGTAACTAGGATCGGTATTACAGAGTAATGTAGAAATAGATGGAGATGCATGCAGTAGAATTAGGGCTGGATGGATGAAATGGAAAGAAGCGAGTGGTGTGTTGTGTGACAGAAAAATTTCAATGAAGCTGAAGAGAAAATTCTATAAAACAGCCATAAGACCGGCTATGATGTACGGAACTGAATGTTGGGCAGTGAAAAAGAAAGAGGAACAACGAATGCATGTGGCGGAAATAAGAATGCTTAGATGGATGAGTGGAATGACAAAGAAGGATAAAATTAGAAATGATTATATTAGGGGAAGTCTAGGTGTGGCACCAATTGATGCCAAAATGAGAGAGCATAGGTTAAGATGGTTTGGTCATGTTCAGCGTCGAGACGTTAATCACTCAATACGAAGAATAGCTGAAGTACAGATTCCTGGAAGGAGTAGGAGATGAAGACCAAAGAAGACCTGGGGGAGACGATAAGGCAGGACATGTTGGTAAAGGAGATTAACATTGATTTGACCCAAGATAGAATTGTGTGAGGAAATGCAATTAGGGAAGCCGACCCCGCATAGGGATAAGGCAAAGAGCCCCGCCTTCTCCACTGTCACGTCAATTCATTTTTTTGATGGCCAAATATCATTCTGAGAACCTTCCTTTCAGATACATTAGTCTATTAAATAGACTACTTTACGGGGAATAAATTGTATTCCCCGTTGATTTAGAATCCATGTTTCAATTCCATATGTAACAACTGGGCGAATAGTTGACATGTATCGTCTTTATTTGCATTGTCTTTTTAACAGTTTAGATCTTAATAATGGTGATAGGGAGTAGAATGCTCTACTCCCCACATCTATTCTTTATGAGGCCTCTTTTTCTATGTTGTTGTCACCTGTGATTATTGTCCCCAGATATTTAAACTTACTACTCCGAAGTTGTGGTCATTAGAAGTTATGTTCTGCCTAACTATTGGTCTTGGATTCCTCCATTCTGTTTGTCCAACGGGATATCGGTCCTACTCTGGCATGTCTTTCTCTGACTAAATATTACAAAACTCTATCGAGCTCGACATTGGATATTTGTTAGTTATTTATTATTTTTGTCCTCTTGTATATGTATATAAGTCTGGAGGATATCTTGTAAATAATATTCCGTATAAATACAGTCTTTTATTCTATTCTTACACAAAATTATAGCTAAACCTAGTAGAATGTATATCTTACGGTGTATTTATAAATTAGAATTGTATAATTATAAAATAATGCCTAAATTGTATATTACTTGAAGTTTGTACAACAATCAAATTTAAAATTTTACAAAGATTCTTTCTTCGTTTCTCAACGTTTTCTTTTAATCGTTATTACACTCAAAACAGCAAAAAATAATGTCCAAAATAACGCAACACAAATTCCATTATACACCTCGAAGTTATCCAAAGTCCAACCCTTTTTGAAGACGTTTCTGAACGATTCTATCGGTATTGTTACTGGCGTACATTTGGAAATAAATCTTAATGCCAAGGGCATGCCTTCAATAGGCCACATCAAACCTAAAATTTGAAAATTTACTTTTAATAACAAAGCGTAGAATAAGTTGTTGATAGACCTCTTTTATTGTTTCCAACCAAGTACGCCTGGATCCCGCGTACAAACAGATGATTAATAGCAAGCTGAACATTTGCTTATAGCTTAACGGTGTCTAGTCGGAAAAATTTTGATGTACGGGAACACCAGAACAGGGGAAGTTTTAATTGTAAGACAGGTTAAAATTTGGAACGTCAGACTACGAAAACGTTTCATGTTTTTCGTTGGACAGAACTTCCAATTGATTTGTTACCATTTCATTAAACTCTCATGCAAAAATCAGACTGGTATTTATCACCAACTGGGCATTTTAATAAGCCCAACACGAAGAACATGTTAAATGACAAGAATTATATTGGTGATAAATAGCAGTCTGATTTTTGCATGAGAGTTTAACCTTTTCACTGCGGGAACCGGACGCATCTAAACATTCCGTATTTGTATTTGGACCATAGGAGTTTTCTATTGGTTCGTTGCAGCACGCGGTAATATTTTAACCAATAGGCGGCGAGGTTCCAGATGCATATACGGAATGTTAGTCGGTCCCAAATTCATATACGGAATGTTAAATATTGTAGGTACACCGAAAAAGATAAGTTTTTTTAGAGTCTTTTAAAAGGAGATTGATTTTAAAATACTTGTTACTGTATTATTAAATAAAAATAAAACAATTATAGTATTTCGAATGTTATTTGGTGCGAAATTCATATGCGGAATGTTAATTATTCGTAGACCAAAAATGGGACTTTTTATTACTCAGTTAAAGGAGACTGATTTTAGAATACCTATTTTATTGATGTATTATTAAAGAAAAATAAAACAATGATTAGGTACCTATTTGGGGCGAAATTCATAAATGGAATGGTATAGATTTGAGAGACATATTTCTTTATTTGACTAAGATTTCGCTTTCTCAGAATTTTTAATGACTTGCACGTGTTGTTAAGTAGTTTAGATCTGTTTCAGCTATTCAATTCAATTCTGTTGAAGTTTAGGGCTGTGTGCTATCAGACGAAAATAAATGTTAACTTGGTTATAACGTTTGCGGTTGTGTTTTAAATATTATTTATTCTGGTTTATATATTTATTTTGGTCTACGAATAATTAACATTCCGCATATGAATTTCGCACCAAATAACATTCGAAATACTATAATTGTTTTATTTTTATTTAATAATACAGTAACAAGTATTTTAAAATCAATCTCCTTTTAAAAGACTCTAAAAAAACTTATCTTTTTAGGTGTACGATATTTAACATTCCGTATATGAATTTGGGACCGACTAACATTCCGTATATGCATCTGGAACCTCGCCGCCTATTGGTTAAAATGTTAAAATATTACCGCGTGCTGCAACGAACCAATAGAAAACTCCTATGGTCCAAATACATATACGGAATGTTTAGATGCGAACCGGACATATTTTTTTTTCCATAATCATCACTACGATGATGATTATTACAATTACAATCTGGTCATACTTGACCAATGAGCAATTTTAATCTAACCTAAATTATTACTGTTCCTTAAAATTAAGAGCTTGCCCTATAGCGTCTCTTAATCTAACCTAACAAGATAGTGCACTATTCTAGCATACACACTAACGCGCACAAGCACTATGCTCTGCTTTTCACTATCACCTATCACTTAAACTAGTTTATAAGGTTTTGTCCTCTTCAGTCTTCTAACTTGCCCAGTAGTATCGAGGAGCTGGATTGCCTCAATATTCTCGTGCATGTGAAGTCGTTGCTCGTGACTTCCTGCCATCTTCTTGATGATTATTTCCACAGTTTCCATTCCTAGGTCCTTATGGAGATCACTGTTTGTAACATACCAAGGAGCATCTACAATATTTCTTAGTATTTTGTTCTGGAATCTTTGTATTACTGTTATATTACTTGGTCTAGTACACCCTCATAGTGGGCATCCATAAGTCCATACAGGTCTCAATATTTGTTTGTAAATTAGTAACTTATTATGCATCGACAGTGTGGAGTTTCTTCCAATTAGCCAATACATTTTTTTATATCTTATATTTAGTTCTTCCCTTTTTTTCTTAACGTGCACCTTCCAGCGTAGTTTTGCATCTAATGTTATACCCAAATACTTAGCAGTATCTGCATATGGTACTTGGATATTGCTGATTATAACTGGTATATATTGTATTTTTTTGTTGGTGAAATTAACATGGACAGATTTAGCTTCATTTAGCCTGATTCTCCATTTTTGTGTCCACTTATAGATTTGGTTAACTGCTATTTGGACCTTGTTGGTCGCCTCTTCACTTGTCGTCCCTACTGCTTGAATAGCTGTATCATCAGCAAAGGTGGCAACTGTGTTGTTTTCCAGTACAGGTATATCACACGTGTATAGTAGGTATAGGACCGGACCCAACACACTGCCTTGTGGAACACCTGCTCTAATTTCTTTTAAGTCTGAAAAACAGTCTTCTTGCTTAATTCTAAAATGTCGTCCTTTTATGTATGACTGTAAAAGTTTTGAGTACTGTATAGGTAAAAAACATTTTAGTTTGTATGTTAAACCTTCATGCCAGACTTTATCAAAAGCCTGTGCAGCATCAAGAAATACAGTTGAACAGACTTTCTTTTCTTCTAGGGATCTTTCGATAATATTTGTGATTCTGTGCACCTGGTCAATTGTTGAATGCTTATTTCTAAATCCGAATTGATGTGTCGGTATCAAATTCCTTGCTTCAATAATTGGTTTTATTCGCTTAAGGAGCAGTTTCTCAAACAGCTTCGATATTACAGGAAGCAGAGATATCGGTCTGTATGACGAAACCTCATGTGCTGATTTTCCTGGTTTAAGAATCATAATGACTTCCGCCATCTTCCATATCATTGGTACATATTTTAATCTGAATGCACCGTTAAAGAGGTTTGTTAATTTTACGATAGCTCTTCGGGGAAGATTTTTCAACAGCTCACCCGTAATTAGATCATAGCCCGGAGCTTTCTTCGAATTAATATTTTCCCTTATTTCTTCAAGTACTTCTTTTGGTGTAGTTAGCCGAATTTCTTCCTCTAATTGAACAGGTTCCTCCCATCTTTCTTCATCCCCTTGAGGTTCATTTGGTTTGAATGTATTTTCAAGATGTATGGCAAATAGCTCTGCTTTTTGTACACTACTTCTGGCCCAGTTACCATTTTCTAGTTTAATAGGAGGAGAGTGCATAATAGGTCTTTTCAGTCTTTTAGTAGCTTTCCATAAGGAATAATCTGTACTACCGTCATCTGTTAGCTCCTGTAAGTAAGAATTAATCGAGTCATTCTTTAATTGTAGGATAGTTCTTTTGAGTTGTTGACTTGCACGATTTAGTTTAGTCTTATCTTGAGGAGACCTTGTTGGTTGCCAGATTCTCCTCAGTTTTCTTTTTTCAATTATCATGTTCCTTATTTCCTTTGGATAATTATTTCCTTTTATCCTAGGTTTCAGCGTAGGAGTGTTTTCCCATGCTGCTTGCTGGATATTGTTCACCAACAATTCTGCTTCTTTATCTAATTGCTCTGCGTTTTGTATTGGTACACTTAGATTTATTCTCTCTTCAAGGCTTAGCTTAAAACTATCCCAATCCGTCCATTTATTTGTTAATGTGGGGTTACTTTGTTTTTTAATAATCCTGTCACTCATGGTTAGTACTATAGGGGAATGATCAGAATTTAAGTCCCAACAGTCATCAATGTCTATGAAATTAGTTGAAATATTCTTAATAATAAAGAAGTCTATTAAATCAAGGGTCTTGTTTCTATCCGTAGGCCAGTAGGTTGGTCTACCAGTTGATAGTGCTTCACACCTCTGTTCTTTAATGGCTAACAAAAGCTCCTTTCCCTTAGTAGTAGTGATTCTAGAGCCCCAGTGTGTGTTCTTTGCATTGAAGTCACCTCCAATAATGAACCTTTCCCCTAAGCTTTTCAAGAATTCATTATACTGCTCTTTTTTAATGGAATGTTTAGGTGGGCAGTATATTGAACTTATATTTATTTTAAAAGTTTTAGTTTTTATGTGTACTGTAGTGGCTTGAATATGTTCAGTTTTATATTCCAACTCTTCATGATGACATATATTATCCTTTATGATGATTGCACTGCCTCCTTTGGCCGCATTGTCAGGGTGTATTGTATGATATACCTTATATCCTTTAAATTTGATGTAGGATTGATTTGTAAAATGCGTTCAGAGACAAGAAACAAATCAATTTTTTCGATGTCAAGGATTGCTTGTAGTTCTTGTTGATGATTAAGCAACCCGTTGGCATTCCATGCGACAATTCTAAGATCATTAGCCATTTCTTACCTTTGGAATAGCACCTTGAGCTCTATATTCCAGGGAAGTGACCCTTTCATTTAATTTTTTCAACTCCTGTAATATCATTTGTAGGGTTTGTTCTGAACCGGACATATAACGTAAAATAATTTCGTGCCCGTACAACGGAACCGGCTAAATACGCGTAACCTTTTTCGGCATTCGCTGCGGCAACCGTATAATCAGATATTGTTTGCGTATTGTATGTTGCCTATAGAAGAGAGTTAGGCATGTTATATTTAAATTTACAGTATGTACCTTTAAAAATTTTATACTTTACTGCGGGAGCCGTGCAAATCCGCACCTTTTTACACAGGCACGCACTCTCGAAGATTTACTTGTAAAATTTTAGGATTCTCCTTGGACGTAGTTATATAGGATAGTGTTTATCAGCTTATTTCATTTAAGTTTAAGAATTCAATTGTGTGAATTACAGCTGCTGATAACCCTATTATTGACTTTAAAAAAGTACAAGAGCGTTATGACCGGTAATTTGATAAATAATCTAGAAGAAATAATAGTAAATAATCTGAGATTTTTGGGTTGCATTTTCAAGATTTTGTGGTAGCATTTAACATCAAAATTATTGCAAATGAGGCCCGGAAATTGCAGAACATATATCCGGTTTTGCCACTCCTAACAAAAGTCGAAAAAAATATTCAAAAACAAAATTACAAACAGTTGAACGAGGTCTGTTACGTCGATAAATTATTAATTTTTGAGAATCTAATAGCAACAAATTAACAGTTATTCTACAAAATTGCAAATACAGTCCTAAATACAATGTATTGATACACTGCGTGAACCGTATTTATACGTCATAGTACTACATCGACTGACTGCGGCAACCGGGTTGATCAGCAAAGGCACGAAACAGCCGTACCATACTACTTTTATAGAGACCATACTACTTGTATAACTAGCCGCAGTGAAAAGGTTAATGAAACGGTTACAAATCGATTTTAAGTTCTGTCCGACAAAATAAATGGGGCGTTTTCGTAATGTGACGTTCCAAATTTTTAATCTGTTCCAGTGTTCCCGTACATCAAAGTTTGTCCGACTAGACAAACAAAATTTTCAGGTTGCTATTAATCAACTTTTTTTGGTACGAGGGATCCAGGCCTAAAGTGTTATATTGCAAAATGGTCTTGATGCTCTTAGTGATTTGTGGAAGCTTAGGGCGAGGCCCCATTGGTGCGATTCGCTGCGACGTCGCAACGTAACAACGCTTTGGGACGAGGTCCCATTAGTGCGTTGCGTTATCGCTGCGTCGTTTTCATATAATTTTTTACGTGTTATTTGGTGTTTTACGCCACCGCCGAAATAAACGTAGAAACTTTATAAGATTCTGGATATCAGTGGCGGCTCGTCAGAGGAGGCAAGGGAGGCTCAGCCTCCCCATAAATTTTTTACACACTCTATACTGTTTTGTTTATCATGAATCGCGAAAACAACAATTACTCTCACTATTATACAACGTGTAAATTCCATATTATCACTAATTATCCATACGTACGGAGCATTAGCATTAGAACGCATGATCGCGTCTCAGTTTTATTACATATTATTGTAGGCAGGACCCTGGGTTATCCCGAGATGCACGAACGGAGCCGAGAAGCCCAGATTTCTCCGTTGCTAATGCTCCGTGCAGCGCAGCAGGCGTTTAAGGAGACGCGGTCTCCTAACAGTGGCAACTACGGCGCCATCACACGCTGCCCGGAGATATACCAAGGGAGGCAGTGTAGCTTCTCAGCTCCGTTGGGTGGTTGGGTGCGTCTCGGGACAACGAATTTTAGGGCCCTGACTAAAAATAATGAAAAATCTAAAAGTGCGAATTTTGTTATGAAATTTGGTATGTGGGGTTATAATAATATTTGGAACAACTTGCTCTAATAACTTTTTCCGATATCTCTAACTCAAAGCAAAATATCGGTAATTTATCGTGTTTTTGAATTCGCAAGGCCGCGTTTAGAATTAAAAAAATTCAGTTGAGTATCTTAAAAAATTTGAAGCTTCATTATGTATGGACTGCAAAACTTCAAATCTGTATTTATTTTGATATGCATAGGTATCTATTTACAAATAGATGGAATTGTTAACAAATAAACGACACAAACTTTGGTATTAAACTTTTACTATTAGACTAACTATTTTTAAAATGATGATATCATGAAATTATGAATTAGGATGATATTATGAAATGTAAATAAAAAATGGTCAAAAAATGGGGCCTTAAATTACATTTTTTGGCGCATTTTTTTGCTAGTGCAAATTTGTCTAGATATTTTACAGTTAGGTATAGCCTCCCCTATTGTAAAAATCACGAGCCGCCACTGCTGGATATGTCCTTTATTTTTTATTTTTTAGAAAAAAACTTATATGAAAACGACGATGTGACAACGCAACGCAGCGCAACGAACTTATGGGGCCTCGCCCCACAATGCGTTGTTACGTTGCGACGTCGGAACGCATCGCAGTTCAACGCACTAATCAGGCCTCGCCCTTAGAATTTATATTATCACTTAATACTTACCACATAATGACATCATGGGAAAAAACATACCAGTAATTACTAGGTTGGCTACTAAATGGTTGACGCTTACTACTGAGATCCAAAATCCTAAAAATATAATACAATCCAAAAATCCAATATGTAGTCAAAATATATTATAGACAGTTAAATATTTCATATGCGAAAAATAATATTAAGTAAAATTTAATAAAAAATGTTTGTCTTGCTAAAAGGTATATTAGTTTAAAAAGCCCATATGGGGCTACAAACATAGAAACAAAATGTTTTTGCTCTGTAACAAGAGCATCATCAGTATTACAAGAACATGGTGAGCCAACCAAAAAATACAAAGGTCAAAACCTTTCAACAACAGACTAAAAGTCTCATATAAATGCAAACATAACAAAATCCAAAGGATGGATATAATTCCTATGGATACGGCCCTAGGGCAACATACGACTCCCACACGTGGTAAGTGGGTCAATAGGTAACATAATGACCTAATTTTTACCTATTGAACCACTTACCACGTGTGGGAGTCAGGCAACTCAGTTGCCTGCCACCTCTTGTAACATAATGACCTAATTGTTACCTATTGACCCACTTACCACGTGAGGGAGTTACATGTTGCCCTAGAGCCGTATCCATAGGAATTATATCCGTCCCTTCGATTTTGTCATGTTTGCATTTATATGAGACTTTTAGTCTGTTGTTGAAAGGTTTTGACCTTTGTATTTTTTTGGTTGGCTCACCATGTTCTTGTAACACTGATGATGCTCTTGTTACAGGGCGAAAACGTTTTGTTTCTATGTTTGTAGCTCTATAGGGGCTTTTTAAACTAATATACCTTTTTACCAAGACAAAATTAATTATTAAATTTTACTTGTAATTAATGGTATACAGCCAGCTACTCTTCCTTGTGGAACAATTTCACTCTATCATTCCTATAATTACCATTCCCAAATTCAAATCATACTACTACTGACTTTATGCCTCCTTCGAAAAACACATATTTCTTAGATAATGCAAACGAAAAATCTTCCTCTTGAATTTGGACTTATTATAAATTATTCTTAATATTAATAATAATATAATTATTCTTAAATTCTTATTATAAACAAATCAACAATTGAGCCAACTAAGATAGCCAATAGAATAATTGAGAACTCTCGAGCTCCATCTGAGAAAACTCATACATCGATGGCTTAAACAACTTAAAGCAAATACCCCCGCAACATCAGAATACTCACGTGCCTTCTCATTGGATGAAATAAACGAAGCGCTTAGCCAAACCAAAACGGGAAAAGCAGCTGGTTTCGATGGAATATATCCTGAGTTTATAGTCCACACTGGTACAAAAACAAGACAATGGCTCAAAGAATTCTTTAGCGACATTGTGACTACAGCTATGCTACCCCCAGAATTCAAAAAAACAAAAATTATCGCAATCCAGAAGCCTGGTAAAGACAACAAGCTGCCTGAAAGTTACCTGCCTATCGCCTTACTCAGCTGCTGTTATAAATTACTAGAACGACTCTTATATAATAGAATATGTAACACCATTGAGGACGCTGTACCAATTGAGCAAGCTGGATTTAGAAAAGGACGAAGCTGCTGTGACCAAGTGCTGTCCTTAACTACATTCATCGAAGCTGACTTTATAAGACGTGAAAAATCTGCCATAACATTTATAGACCTTACGGCTGCCTATGAAACTGTGTGGAGAGAGGGCCTTATTTATAAGTTGATGAAAATCATACCCTGTCTCAAAACTTGTCAGCTGGTAAACAATCTACTAACTAACAGACTGTTTCAGGTATATATAAATGATGAACGAAGTAACGTTAGAAAACTTAACAACGGCTTACCTCAAGGCTCAGTGCTAGCTCCTTTATTATTTAACCTTTATACGGCGATTATACCTAAAACAAAATCGAGAAAATTCGCTTATGCAGACGACCTGGCCATTGGCTTCCAAGATAATAGTAAGGAAGCTGGAGAACGAGCTCTAAACGAGGACCTAACTACACTTAGTAACTACTTTAAGAACTGGCGCTTACGTCCTAACACAAGCAAAACTGAAACCTGTCTTTTTCACCTGTCGAATCAACTTGCGGGCGATACCCTCAATATAACTCTAAATGATGCAGCTATCAAACATAACAACAACCCCAAATATCTAGGCGTCACACTTGATAGAACACTCACCTTCAAAAGCCATCTTACAAACGCAGCCGGTAAACTGAGAACAAGAAACAATATAATAACAAAACTTGCTGAAACAACTTGGGGTGCTTCTGCAGATACTCTTCGGACCTCTGCTCTAGCTTTGGTTTTTTCAGTGGCAGAATATTGTGCACCAGTATGGTTAAATAGTGCACATACAAACAAAATCGATGTCCAACTTAATCAAACCATGAGAATAATCACTGGAACAATAAAATCAACCCCAGTGAGATGGCTGCCCACTTTGAGCAATATTACTCCACCAGATCTTTGCCGTACAGCAGCATTAGTAAGAGAGTATCAGAAAATTGTAGCCAAGATACAATTACCAATCCATCAAGACATACCAGACATCTCAAAAGAGCACCAGCGACTGAGGTCTAGAAATCCTCCAATCAGATCTGCTCGAACAATTGGTGATTCCTATGATATACAAAGGCAATGGTCCACAAGATGGATGCCAACAATAGCAGCAGACTATATTCAGATATCCACCCCAACCCAGGGTTTCATCGGATCGGGTGTGCCCCGGTCCACCTGGGCGAGGCTTAATCGCATACGTACCGTACATGGTAAAAGTGTTGATTCTCTGTTCAAATGGGGTCGTGCGGAAAGTCCACAGTGCGATTGTGGATCGCCTAGACAGACCATAAGTCATTGTGTTTCAGATTTCCTAAACCCCAGAAGCAATTGAATGGCTATGTAAATTGGACACTAATATTTAGATTCATTCATTATATTTTAGTGTTTGAATAATATATATTATATTTGTGTATTTATCGTACTGTGAAAGTCCATACGCTAAATAACGAAAAATCTCCCTCTGATTCTGACTCCCGTACAGAAGAGACGCTTTTTTCGATCTATATCTCTGATTTTCGTTCTTGTAGAAAACAGACGTTTTGTTGCCCTCCCTTAGTGATACCCACTAATTAACCTAAGAAAATACCCTGAATCTCTGATTTTGATGCTCGTAGCGAATAAACGTACTTTTCGCTCTCTCGTACCTATCGGTTACCGTAAACAATAAACGCTTTTTTTTACAGTGACGTGTATACGTGTATTCGCCAAAGGCAGTGAAAAGAGTGTAACTTGGCTTATATGACGACTACCAGTGAGCGAGTGTATACAACAGGAATATTGGTAAGGTTTTGTATAAACTTGATCTAGCTATTACCTGCACAACATTATTATCTCTTCTAATTTATTTGAACCACACCTACGATGCAGTCCTATTAACTCTGAACCTACATGCATTAATTGTACATACACTACTCAACAATAATTAATTATTGAAGTGGATTTTTATTTTTCGTAAGTTTATCTAAAAAATATTCCGATTTAATTTTAGTGGTGAACTATTTTAAATGGGAAATAAGCCACAATTTTACCAAAAAAATGAATTTATTAACGTTTTGACGCCCAAGTCGGGTGTCGTTGTCAAAATACAAAATAATACTAAATAAACAAAAATGTTGTTGCTTAGTAAAATGTAAAATGCAGTAGGATGTGGTTACCCATACTAAAAGAGGAAGTCAATCGAAAGAAAATACCACGATTAGTAAATCATTAACATATCGAGTTAGTACATATTTTATATTTTAGTTTTATTTATACATATAATATCTATGTATTATTAATATTATTTATAATTTAAAATAGCATACATACATTAAAGTCAGAATTTGGTATTAGTTTTGAGAGTAAACTAAATGTAAGCCCAAATACTTACGATGTCGAGATAGTATCACGAGGTTTTTTCCTGGTTTTCCCTCGTGATTTACTATGGAATCTCTAGCGCGAGAATTTTATTGCCATAGTTGCATTTGTTGTCTTTTTAAAGACAGATCACATGCTATGATTTTTTGTGGCGGATATTCTTGAATTGGGGTTGATTTCATGTAATCGAATGAACTATCTTTTAGTAAAGTCGTCCCAGGAAACGCAACTCATCAATATTGGCAATATCATTTTAAAGTCTTCTACTTTAAAATGTATAATACATGCCTGAATTGCCGATATAAATGAGTCAGATTAAATAAATTATTAGAAGAATTTTTTACTAAGCAACAACATTTTTGTTTATTTAGTATTATTTTGTATTTTGACAACGACATCCGACTTGGGCGTCGAAACGTTAATAAATTCATTTTTTTTTTGGTAAAATTATGGCTTATTTCCCATTTAAAATAGTTCATTATAAAAATGCCACAAGGAAATAGCTTCAGAACAACATTAATTTTAGTGGATACGGATCTGGACAAAAATTGATAATGTTTTCACATACTATTTGTTTTTTCCTGTTTTTTTTTACTTTTCAGTAAATAAAAATCTGATTGTAAATATAATATAATATATGTTTCAGGATGAACACTTTTAAGACGATTAGAGACTATGCGACTTGAACAGCTAGTGCGTTGGAGTCAGGAAAGTTTGTCTCAAGTGAAAATCGCTAAGCAACTGAAATCACACTCGCACACTGAATGTGTCTCAGAGTGTTGTCCAAGCCGACCCTGGAATCCTTATTTAGAGACATGATACATGAAACAATATAAACAGAGAGACAATGATTAATAGCTTCTTGTAGCAAGCTACTGGAAGGGTGATTTCTAGTCAAACTATCAAAAAACGGTTGAATGCATGATGGCATTAGATAGTCCAGAAAGCCACTGCGCATTCGCTAGGAAAAATATTCTGATTCGGATTTTTTGCACAATCTTACCCAAAAAGGACTCCTTTTAACAAATTTGCATGTTGCCAGGACCAAAAGGTGGTCAAAAATTTTTTAAACGATTTTTTTTTTGTTTTTTTCCTAAAATTATTTTTTTGCATGGAAAAAAGTTTTTTTAGATTTTTTGGATCATTCCACACAGAAAAGATCTTTAGTGACTTTTCTCTAAAAATGATAGTTTTTGACATATAAGCGATTAAAAATTGAAAAATTGCGAAATCGGCCATTTTTAACCCTCAAAAACTATGTGAAAAACTGAAAATTTGAATGTTGCCAAGGTAGGTAGATATTCTTTAAACATCGATTGATGAAATCCCGAAGAGATTTTTGCAATACAATATTCAAAACTTTTTAATTGCTAATCAAGCGTGCGCGACACTATTTTCCACCGACAGTATGGTGCAAATGAAAGAAATAAATTCGTTATTTCATAAACCGGCTACTTTAAGGAAAAATCCCAAAACAGGTCGATTTTTATTTTTAAGTTATGATATTGTGGCATATATGGTATTCTAGTGACGTCATCCATCTGGACGTGATGACGTAGTCGATGATTTTTTTAAATGAGAATAGGGGTCGCGTGCTAGCTTATTTAAAAGGTTTTTCAATTCTCTATTCAGTGATATAAACATTTACATTATTATTTATACAGGATGTCCAAAAAATTTTTATTAAATTAAATTATTTGGCAAAAAAAGAAGTAGAAGGACACCCTGTATAAATAATTATGTAAATGTGTACATTACTGAATAGAGAATTGAAGAAACTTTCAAATGAGCTACCACACGACCCCTATTCTCATTTAAAAAAATCATCGATTACTTCATCACGCTCAGACGGATGACGTCACTAGTATACGATATATGCCACAATATAATAACTTAAAAAATAAAAATCAACCTGTTTCGGAAGTTTTCCTTAAAGTCGCCGGTAATAACGAATTTATTCCTTTCATTTGCACCATACTGTCGGTGGAAAATAGTGTCGCGCACGCTTGATTAGAAATTAAAAAACAAAGGAGTTTTGAATATTGTATTGCAAAAAACTCTTCTGGATTTCATCAATCGATGTTTAAAGAATATCTACCTACCTTGGCAACATTCAAATTTTCAGTTTTTCACATAGTTTTTGTGGGTTAAAAATGGCCGATTTCGCAATTTTTCAATTTTTAATCGCTTATATGTCAAAAACTATCATTTTTAGAGGAAGGTCACTAAAGACCTTTTCTGTTTGGAATGATCCAAAAAACCTAAAAAACTTTTTTCCATGCAAAAAAAATAATTTTAGGAAAAAACAAAAAAAAACGTTTAAAAAATTTTTGACCACCTTTTGGTCCTGGCAACATGCAAATTTATTAAAAGGAGTCCTTTTTGAGTAAGATTGTGCAAACAATCCGAATCAGAATATTTTTCCTAGCGGATGCGCAGTGGCTTTCTGGACTAAGAGTAAGAGCAAAAAAACGCGCTTTAGGTTCAAAACAGACGGACCACCCTACAGACCTACTCTGTGGATCCACAAAAGTAGTTTCCGATGATTGGTAGTGGGTTCTTATGTGGAGTGGACGTTCCACCCCAGACGAGCGACTGTGGCCAGTCACTGTCGCCGATCCCCACCATTGTGGTGTCCATTACAAAATCATTGGGTCTATAAAAATCGCCTGTTTCAGCCACTTTGTGGATCCACAGTGTAATGCTGCAGTGTTCCGTCTGTTTTCAACCTTAACATCCACGATTGGCGGACACAACGATATCTGCGAGCAACGTGCACTCAGATATCGTTGGGCGATGGAACACAATCAATGGCGCTTCCAAGACTGGAGACATTACTTCTTCTTTTCTGAGGAATCAAGTTTCCGCTTATATACGTCTAACGTTGAAACGGTGCCGAAATCATTAATGTTTTATCTTTTATTTTTTTTTTGGTTTTATAATATGGTTTATAGTACGCCCCTTGTATCGATACATTTATAGTTTCTAGTAAATTGGCAGATATAATGTTTTTTGTTGAAGGACTGTCGAGTTAGATCATCTGTGATTCTTTCCGTTTCTCACGACATCGAATATTATGCTGTTTATCTGACTTATGTTTTCTGGAATTTGGCGTGGATAAGTACCTCGAGTTGTCTACTATACTGAGAATACCGGTTTTAATTCAAAGAGCTAATTGTTTCTGGAGACTGGAATATGTTATTTTCAAGCTGATTTGTTTATGTTGTGAATTCCTTTGCGGAGATAAGGGCTCTGAGTGTGTTTATGTAATACAACAAGTTCGTACGTATAATATTCTAAACGTTGCGAAAAGCTTGGGAAAATATTGAGCTGAGATATAGCTATCAGAAATTCGTTTGGTTTAATCCTATTCGCAGGAGAAAAAGTTACTGCCTTTGAAGGCGTGGCTGAAATTTGCTTAAACTTTTCTATTCGGTTTGAAATGAAGAGTGGAAATTGGCGAATTTTTTGGATTGGTAAAACCGGACATGGTTGAGTAGGATAGAAGGATGGGGAGATGGAATGAGTTTTGGGTTGTAGAGGAATTCTAAGTAGATTCGTGATCAGTTCTGAAGCCAGTTCTCTTTGCCTTGCTGACGGAGAAAATTGTTGATAATAGTTCAATGGAGATAGTTGTTTGTATTTAGTACAATTCAGTTTTTGTTCCAGAGCCGAAGTAGGCTTAAGTGGCTGCTGTGGTCGTAGAGTGTAAATTCTCGACCGTATTTTGTGTTTCTAGTGATGGATTAAACTGATCCATTGGTTTTCTTTTGTCGAAAAGTCCTTCGTTTCTTTTAATTAAGTTTAATCAATAACAATAATAATAATAATAATAGTATCCAAGTGTTGCATACAATAAACGAACAATGGAATTTCATTTCTAATATAATTAATAGCTGTACTTTATCTATCAAAATGAGTGTCGTTATGTGCCGTGACAATGGATGGACTATGGATCACCCACGGATAAAGAACACAACAAGGTACTTGCGCTATTTTTAATTGTTGAACTCTTACGTTTTCTCGCCAATTGGTAAAATGATTAAAAACTTTTTTTTGATAACAACTTTGCTAAATTTTTATTTATTTCAATAAAGTAAGAATTGTGTTTAATTATTAGATTTTCTTTACCAATTTTTATCCTTCTTATAAAGTAATCACGCATGAAAGTAACCTACGGTAAGTACAGATATTTCAAGTAAACGGCATTCTTAGTTTTATATTTTTTTTATAAGTAAGCATATTTTCTTTTTTAATTATGGCGCCCCCGAGCATTTGAATTCCTGTTTTATTTAACATCTATTAAGAATCCACACCCCTAGGTCTCTGAAGACTTAGAGCTAAAGAGGTACATCAAAAAGTTAAGTAGCACCAAGTATATTTTTATATTTTGTTTAATTTGGCATTTAACGTGTTAATAATAATGGTGTTATACTAATGGCTTCCATTCGTGGGGCTGTTATACAAATGGCGCCCTGGTGCCCATTCGCTAGTGCTACAAAATAGCGCCCATTCGTGGGAACGATATCAAGGTATATTGATCTAGAGAGAAATAAGACAATAATATAGTGAAGTTCGCGTAACATTCCGGCTTTAGCTTTGTGTTAGGGTTTTCAGATCGCGCAGACGGCCCTCACATCCGATCATTTATGTAGCCGGGACCGACAGCTTTGCCCTCTGAAGGATGGTGGCGACTCAGTTAAATTAGAAATTAAAAAATGTCTTCTTGTCAATGCCAGAAATTGAACCCGCGCCCTCCACCTTGTTATGCCAGTAACCATAGCTTCTGGGCTACGGTGGCCACTATGGATGGACACGGACAACAACATAATGAACTTTTAATTGGTTCAACCACTTTGGAACCGCATCAATTTGTGCCTGAGTGGTAGTGGCGTTAGAATTCTAGCAGGGTCTGGTATTGGTTTTCTGGACATGAGTGGTAGAGAAGGACAACTTCTCAGCGGCGACGAGGTACTAAAGGAGGTGAAGCCCCACCTCACCATGGACGTTTCACCAACTAGTGTCATTACCCAACTAGGGTAATGGTTTTGCATAGTTTCATATAGATGACGGGTGTTAGATATCGCCGCGGAGTAATAGAGCTAATAATATAGCCATTTACCATATTATGTTTAATTGTAATTATCATACTTACCATATGATATTCCACAAATCCCAGATAAATATATTAAAAAGAACATTAACACCATATTGCCCATAAATTCATGTTTGTAATATAGATACGCTACAAATAAAGCTTCTATAGTTTGTATAACACAAACGGAAGCTTGTAGGACTATATGGGTTAAAGTTATCTCTAGGGAAGTTACTCCAGCAACGATAGATCTATCCCAAATTCCTTCGTGTCGCTCTGTTATTATTATCTGAGAAGTCATCATTGATCCCATAAAGAACATAATCCTGGAATTAAAATAATTTATAATCGTATTAATGTTCGTTAAAAAATCATTTAAACTTTTTGTCATTATAGTTTTTGTCAAATATCGACGGCCTTATATGAAATGAGATTTTTGCGCCATCTGATTAATATTTATGGTACGTATACATAGAAAGACAAAAAAGTTCAAAAAAGTCAATAGATGTCGCTATAACCACAAAAAAGAATTCTATCCAACTCCACGGCGTTGGGTGAATCACATGAAACTTGTTAAAGTCCATCATTGTCATTGAGGTTAGATGTACTTTTGCTGCGCTGCTGTGCTATATATTCAAGAAAAGTATTATAAGCTAACATATCTTCATGGAAATAGTGTAAACTTATTGAAGGTAATTTCAATTTGATCATATTATTATAGTTTTTGTGTTAACTACATTTAAGTAGCATTATTATCCTTAAAACCCCACATTTGTTTTTCTTGTGGGACTTAAGCATTTTTCACAGTTTATTTTTGGCGACTTTTTATGGAATTACGCATATTTCTTCATGATTTCCGTTATTAAATGTGCATAACTCCAAATTGTTTCCATATTTCAAAAATTAAAGTTGCCTAACTCCATTTTTAAAGTAATGATATTTTAAAAATAGATCTATCTTTATGAGAAGGCTGACGGACATTATTCTAAGTAACTGTGTCAAATAAGATAAAGTTTTAAGTCAAAATAATTCTTTAAATAAGTTTTTTTTGTCTCCTGTAAAATTTGTTAATTTGGACTTAGGCACTTTTCATATGAGGCCGACGATATAGTAACCATTATGACTGGTGTGTATTCTTCTAAGCTTTTAAAACAGAGGCATTATCAAAAACTGCGACATTTTTGAAAAATCTAGCGACACGTCGATTTTTGATTAAAGGGTGACATATGTTTTCGATATTTCCAATTATTTTAGTTTGACGACTAAGCCAGAGAATGGCCAGAGTAAGAATCATCTCAATATTTTTAATAGATTTTAATTTCTTTCTTTGCATAGTTTCTTGTATTTTGCATGATTGCATGTATTTTTCCTGTATGATCTGGAGTGCAAATTATTGCACCCCACATTATGCAGGGACCACCTCCATAAGAACTACACTCTTCCATGCAGAATTGTGGAAATCGCTCTCGTCGTCTTCGGTACACTTTTCTTCTTCGGTCGCTACCATAGAGAAATATTCTGGTATCATCTGAGAACAGAACAGGTCCCTATTGTTCCAACGTTCAGTTCAGATGATCCTCTGCAAAACGCACGCGTGCTTGACGCTAAGCTGCAGTAAGTTTTTGACCAATTGCAGATAATCTAGGAGTAAGAATATTTTACTCCAGTCTTCGCCTTACTCTCCACTGACTAATAACTATTCCTCTTACATCACGGAGCTGTTTTTACACTCGAACGACATTAAGGTGACGATCTTAACATTGTTGACATAATAAAGCGATCAGCACGAGCAATTGTAAGTCACTTTCTACCTGTTCCAGATCGTCTACGAAAGGATCCAGTCTCCTCATAATGTTAGAACACTCTTCGAACCGCGGCTAGTGTCATTTCCAGTTGTAAATAAAAGCAACAGCTCGCTGGCTAACTGCATTTTCTATTAATGCGATAACTTGTGCGGCTTTTTCTGGTGTAGTTTCCATTAAACTTACACACACCTAAACACTAATTAATTATGAAAAGCAAACAATATGCAATTATGGTCAGTTGCAAAGCCAATAATAAAAATTTTTTACAAATATTTCATATTATCGTTATAAACATCAAATAAACACTTTTCTATTAGTCCAGAAAGCCACTGCGCATCCGCTAGGAAAAATATTCTAATTCGGATTTTTTGCACAATCTTACTCAATACCTTTTAACAAATTTGCATGTTGCCAGGACCAAAAGGTGGTCAAAAATTTTTTAAACGTTTTTTTTTTTTGTTTTTTTCCTAAAATTATATTTTTGCATGGAAAAAGTTATAAATAAGCCCTGTATAAATAATTATGTAAATGTTTATATTACTGAATAGAGAATTGAAGAACCTTTCAAATAGCTAGCACATGACCCCTATTCTCATTTAAAAAAATCATCGATTACGTCATCACGTCCAGATGGATGACGTCACTAGTATACCATATATGCCACAATATCATAACTTAAAAATAAAAATCGACCTGTTTCGGCATTTTTCCTTAAAGTCGTCGGTTTACGAAATAACGAATTTATTCCTTTCATTTGCACCATACTGTCGGTGGAAAATAGTGTCGCGCACGCTTGATTAGCAATTAAAAAACAAAGGAGTTTTTTAATCAACAAATCATCATAAACAAATCGATGTTTAAAGAATATCTACTTACCTTGGCAACATTCAAATTTTCAGTTTTTCACATAGTTTTTGAGGGTTAAAACTGGCCGATTTCGCAATTTTTCAATTTTTAATCGCTTATATGTCGAAAACTATCATTTTTAGAGAAAAGTCACTAAAGACCTTTTCTGTTTGGAATGATCCAAAAAACTTTAAAAAAAACTTTTTTCCATGCAAAAATATAATTTAAGGAAAAAAACAAAAAAAAAACGTTTAAAAAATGTTTGACCACCTTTTGGTCCTGGCAACAAGCAAATTTGTTAAAAGGAGTCCTTTTTGAGTAAGAATGTGCAAAAAATCCGAATTAGAATATTTTCCTAGCGGATGCGCAGTGGCTTTCTGGACTATATGTTTATCGGTTGCTACGCATATAAATAATAAGCAATCGATGACAAATTTATATTCATATTAAATCCTATTAAATTATCTTTCAAAAAGTATATCCCTTTTTTGCTTGGAGTAACTAATTTCAGAAATAAATATAGTCAAAAATATAGTAAATATATCAAGTCAAAACTTTAAAGCGGGCCGATTTCTATGCTCTCAAGTTAAGTTTAATATGTCATCTTTACAAAGATACTTACGTTATAAGACATGCAGGAATCATGAATAATATAAATGGCTCATCGTTTCGACCATAAAAGAAATCAAACTTTAATGGCATATTTCCATGTGTATACTGACAGTCATCAAAAAGTTCGTTTTGAAATTTGGAGTAGAGATTAAGAAGTTTGTATTTTAGAGCTGCTCCAATTTGTCTGTCTGAAAAGAGCAACGTGATTAAGATATACATAATAATGAAAAAGGCAACCGTAGATACATATTTCAGACTAGTTTGTCATCATCAGCACGGTGTAGCAAGTTTGAAAAAGTAAAATAAACTTGGAAAATTATCAGTAATAATGCTAGAAGACCCTGAATTCCAGAGTATCAACTAATACTATACAACGGAGTACGGAGTAAACAAAAGCAACCTGGGTAAAACGAACGCCCAATGATTAAATGAACAATGAGTGATTTTTGTGTGTAAGTAGTTAAATAATGTAAACTGATATCGGCATGTTTTACTTTTTCTAACGTGGCTTCACCCTACTGATGAAGAATAGTCATAAATACGTATCTGCGGTTGCCTTTTTCATTAATCTATTTTCTATGCGAACTATGCCGATATCATTTTCTATTAAATAACTATTTACTAAAATTACCTACAAGTAGCGTACAACAAAAAACAATGTAAAGGAAGACTTGAAGAGGCTTTTGTTCAGATGTGGACGTGAATGGCTAGACGAAGAAGAAAAAAAAAGAAGTATTTACTTGCGAAAATCTCTCCTTATTTATTTAATTATTGGTCTTTTTCACGTCCTCTGTTATCATAAAATTAATCATTTGCTAAGTATCTCTAGTTAACTATGTATGTTCTTGGTTCTAGTACATAATTTTGAATTCTTAATACTTACTAGAATTCAAGGATTAGAGCCTAGAGGAGTTCAAGACGTCATCGAAAGAGCTCCGACGCTTAAGTGAAACTGGGCGGGGCACTTAGCTAGAATACAAGATGGACTGGGGACAAAACGAATTATGGAATGGGGGGTCCAAAAACTACAAAAGAAGGTGAGAACGACCCCGAACTAACAGTGGCGTAACAAACTCCGTCGGAGCCACCCCGCAGAATTGGAAATGGGGCCCCCTTTAAAAAATTACTAAATGCGACATGTGTAAGAAATACATATATGTTACAGCCCAGTAAATCAACGTAAAATATGGCGATACCGTTTAATTTTCAGTATTAATACCGAAGTGGTCAATTGAAGACTTTTCGAGTTATTTATGAGTAAAAATGTTTATTGTTCAACAAAAAAAAAACACGTTTTAGGCAATTTTTCGCAAATAGTTCAAAGAGTAAGTACTCGATCGAAAAGAATATTGTTAGCAAAAATGTATCTAGCTTATAAAAAAATGAAACAAAAATGAAGTCTATCGACTCAGTAAAAGAAAATTTGTAGCTCATGAAAAGTTTTTCTTATTCGTCAAATTCCAAATTGAATATTTCAACGTGAAATAACCAAAAAATGAAATACTTTTCGGGGAAACTCATTGGAACTTTTTTAAAGTGTTTAAAAGAAGCTTTATTTTTTACAAAAGTTCCTAGCATCAAAACTCAAAACTAAGCCAGTTACGCTCAAAATACATTAACAAATAATTAACTTTTTTATATGACCTGTAAGTTTCACCGGTTCAAAGTGCTTATTTTTAAAAGGGTTCTAGTTGAAAGGGCTTGAACGATTCACTAATCACGAGTATATGCAAATTATTTAAACAGCCATATCTTAAACAATTTTTGTCTTACAGAAAAACAAAATAAAATCAAAATACTTATAAAAGCAAGACCTACATTTCTTTACTCTTTGAGATTTTTCGTATCACTAATACTTTTTTAAAAAAGGCATTTTTCCAAAATAAAAATAAATTTTTACTATGAAACCAATTTTTTTTTAAAATAAGAACTCCGAACCGGTCAAATTTACAGATCATTTAAAATAAATGGCAAAGCGCTAATGATAAATTTTATTTGGGGTGCGAAATAGGGGCAGTTTTTCACGATTTTTTTTACCAAAACAAGAGCCAACTTTATTTTGAGAGTAACTCGTATAGTTTTGGTGCTAGAAACTTTTATAAAAAATAAAAATAAAGCTTTTTTTGAAACATTTAAAAAAAGTTTTAATGAGTTTTTCCCGAAAATTGCTTAATTTTTTGGTTATTTCAGATTGAAATATTCGATTTGGAATTGGACGAATAAGAATAATTTTTCATAAGCTTTAACTGTGCTTTTACTGTGTCGATGGACTTCATGAATAAGTACAGTATTTTTTTTGTATCTTATAAGCTACATTTTTGCTACAAATATTTTTTCGATATCTAATATTTAATTCGATAAATACTTATTTTTGAGTTATTTGCCAAAAACCCGTCTGAAAACGTTGTTTTTTTGTTGAACGATAAACATTTTCACTCGCAAATGACTTGAAAAGTATTAACATAGGTAAAGAAACTCTACAGAACAAAAGTTGCTTATAATCAATCAATTTATATATTTCCGGACTTATTTTAAACGTATCTTTTTCACCCCAAAGAGGGGTGTCACCACCCGAAGTATAAGCAACCAATGGCATAAATCCAACTTTGAAGTGGAGTGTAACTAGAACCTAAATTCAAATTGTCAAGCAAATACGTCCGTCGTGACGCTGATAATTTCACTCCAAAACTGTCATTTACTGAGCCATTGGTGTATTCATGCATTATTTATGATGACTTACAGTTTTCATCTTTATTGTTATAGAATAAAATAGAACAAAAATTACTAAATGATTACATTAGTATTATTATTTTATGAGATGATCAACTTTCTTCGTGCACTATCTACTATCAGCCAATATATCTATAATTTTATTAATTCGGCTGGACAACTTCATGTTCAATACTGCACTGCTTAAAAAACGTATGTATGCAAATACTATAACAACACATTTTTACATACAGCATGTCTACTTAAGATGAAAACATATTGTTGTTCTGAAGCTATTTCCTTGTGGCATTTTTATAATTACGTATTTTTTATGGGAAATAAGCCACAATTTTACTAAAAAATGAATTTATTAACGTTTCGAAGCCCAAATCGGGTTTCGTTGTCAAAACACAAAATACTATTAAAATAAAACAAACATGTTGTTGCTAAGTAAAAAAATTCTTCTAATAATTTATTTAATCTGACTCATTTATATTGGCAATTCAGACGTATATTCAGGAACGCAACTCATAAATATTGGCGATATCAGTTTAAAGTCTTCTACTTTAAAATGTATAATATACGTCTGAATTGCCAATATAAATGAGTCAGATTAAATAAATTATTAGAAGAATTTTTTTACTTAGCAACAACATGTTTGTTTTATTTTAATAGTATTTTGTGTTTTGACAACGAAACCCGATTTGGGCTTCGAAACGTTAATAAATTCATTTTTATTATGCGAGGTATGTCAAAAAATATGAAAGAGTAAAGTACCTTTATTTCTCTCAATATCGAAAATTCTTATTACGAAAAGTTATTTGGAAATAAAAACTAAGATCAAATATGCAACTACATGCTTCTAATTAGAAATATTTATTATCTATTTATTTAATATATATAATTTATTTAATTATCCATTATTAATAGTATATTGTGCAACAAGTGCAGAAAGGTCCTAATTTCTCACGAGTTTGAAAAGTTGCGGTACGAGCGCAAGCGAGTGCCGCAATTCAAACGAGTGAGAAATTACCTTTCTGCACGTGTTTCACACTATACTTTTTCTACAAGCACAGTTTTTCCTAAAAATAAAAATCACAATTTCCAAACGACGATTAATTATAATAGGTACCTATGTGATAAATTTTAAACTGTATTTAATTAATACCTACTAATCAATTTAAATTCCTTATACCTAAATAAATTGCACAGAAATCAGTTAAAAAATTAATGCACTGCCTTAATTTGTTTAAATTTAAACAATTATTACACATTATTGACATTATATTTATGCAGTCACGGATTTACACAAAACCTACTTCATTCGACGTCTCTTGCACAGGTTGCTAAATCCTTATTGGTTATTTGATAATTATAAAATGTTTAATAAGAATAAAATTCTAAAATAAAACAGTTGTAACATCCATAATTTAGTTTCTATGTTATAGTTAAATATAATAATTGTCTTATAGGTTATATACTTGTCTAAAGTTTAACCACGGATGTAAACAGAATATAACGTTACTCAGAATGCGGTAGTCCACGGATGTAAACAGAATATAACGTTACTCAGAATGAGGTAGTCAACTGTGCAGAAAAGAACTTTGCGGCACAGAAACGTCACTTTGCGGCACAGAAACGTCACTTTTCTGCACACTAATGTCAAATATCTTATACTGTGAGAAAATATCAAGTTTGCTAACATAAAACCGTGCAGAAAAGTGCACTTTGAATAGTGGTTGTAGAAAAAATATTTTCCAAATTTTTCTCAAATTTATTGATATTAACTTCGTTTTTATTTATTACACATACGATAACTCTTTTATTATTACTTTTACGAAAAACAGGTATTCTTTATAAAAAGCTCTGTATGTCCTAAGACCGAAGATGCAACCATCACATCTTATTAATTTTATACGAGGTATGTCAAAAAATATTAATTTCACTCAAGAGTAAAGTACTTTTATTTTTCACAATATTGAAAACGGTTATTAAAAACGTTGTTTAGAATTAAAACTATGTTTCAATATGCAATTACATCTTTCTAATTGAAATATTGTGACATATAAAAGGTCTAAAGGAAAACTATAATCTTGAGCGAATTTCATATTTTTGACACACCTCGTATAAAATTAATAAGAGTGGATATATCATGGTTGTGTCTTAGATTTTAGACCATGCAAAGCTTTTTATGAAGAATAACTTTTTTTCGTAAAATGAATAATAAACGAGTTATCATATTTGTAATAATTAAAGACGATGTTGGGTATCCATAAATTTGAGAAAAAGAATTTTTTAATTAAAAGCATGTAATTGCATATTTGATCTTAGTTTTTAATTCCAAACAACTTTTTATCATAAGAATTTTCGATATTGAGAGAAATAAGGTACTTATTACTCTTGACAGAAATTCATATTTTTTTAGATATCTCGTATAATATTGAGAAAATTTGATACCTGATGATTGAATCTTAGGTTTTGGCGCATGCAGAACTTTTTATAAAGAATAACTTTTTTTCGTAAAATTAATAATAAAAAAGTTTCCCATATGTTTCCAACTTAAGTAGACACGCTGTATATTAGACAACAAGATGGGGCCCTTGACATATTGGGGCCCCCGTAAGCTTCATGCTGCGGGGGCCTCTGTTATGCCTCTGGATAATTGTATCGAAATAATAAACGTAGGTAAAGAGAAAACCCATTTTTAGATTTAGAAATATTGTTCTAAAATTCGGCAAATTGCAATTCTCAAATCTTTCAATAGTCATGTACAAAGCATTATAGTTTATTGTCGTCACCCATAAAAGTTCGTGAGACCGGAAAGGATTAAGTTTCTAGATATGAGATGATTCACTTGCCGAATACACCTATTTAGAAATTTACGTTTTTAAATTTAAACACACAAAGTAAAATCATATACCTATAACAGATTTTTACATAATATCAGACGACAAGATGAGGCCCCTGCTCGATTGGGGCCCCACCGCAAGCTTCACGCTGCGGGGGCCTCTGTTACGCCCCTGACAACTAGATGGACCGACTATATAAAAAGAGAAGCGGGAAATTGGCTACAAGCAGCCCAGTGTAGAGAACACTGGAAAGAACTTCGGGAATACTTACTAGACATATCCATCCACACCTTGATCTCGCTTAACGAAAGAGTTTCACTATCAGCATACCGTCCATTTTCTATTCTCTCATTTAAATATGATGTAAAATTGGAATCCATATACATAGCACCAATAATTTTTCCATGTACTACAGCATCCTTGGCTTCTTCTAAATTATTAAACTGAATCTATAAACCACAAAGTAAAGATACACTTTAATTATTTAAGTAAAGTTGCCATCTAAGACAAAATTAAAACGTTTAATTGACGAAATATGAGAATTATTGTAATAAGATATTAATGTTACTTCTACTACTATCCTATCAATGGACTGACAATGTTGGATATTAACCTTCACAACTCTTCACAACTTTTCTAGCTCCAAATCAAATTTCTTACAACTTATATTCAGATCTACTTCTCCAAATACTTTCTATAATATTCACACCGTCTTCATTGATCGTATTGGTAGAACAAGAAACAGTAAAATTACCATTTGTGATTGGCTTTTTCTTTTGTCTGTAATGATTAAATTGGCAGTTACATCTATAGATGCATAATATATGACATACTAAGAAATCAGTATCCGTGTTTGAGGAACGATGTGAATAACAATGGTCCTTTCTTACCTTCAATTTTCGTGGTGGAGTTCTATCTATCGATTGGGATTTAAATATTGTTCTGAGCCCATTCAAGAGGATCTTTTCGAAACCAAGGTAGCTGTTTGGAGACTAGATACAAACATATTGTTTGGGAACATCGTATTAATGAAAATGATATGGACAAATTTAAAAAAATATGTGATTTCGAATTGTATTCTGTATGCAGAATTTGCGTCTGGCCAAATCCGCCATATTTATTATTGATAACAATTATTATGGAAGATCAAACGGCTGGAACAAATACTTTCGAAGAAATAGGTGAGTTCATAATAACTAGGCTTACAAATCAACCAAAGTAATAAGGTCTTCTTCTTCTTTTTGTGTAGACATGACTTTGTTTTTTCAATGTACCTCCGCAATCCATGTCGTTTCATCATTTTTTGGTCTTCTTCTTTCTATTGGGGAACCGTTTCTCACAGTCATTTCTACTATATTTTATTTGTTATTCATTATGTGGTCGTTTAATTCTAGTCTTCTGTTTCTTACCCGGATATTAATGTTCTCCACTTTGCATCTCCGTCGAATATCTGTGCTTTTAGCTCTAACCCGTGGTGTCTTACCATCGATTTTTCGAAGGGTTTTCACCTTTGCTGTTTCTAGCATTCTTTCTGTCCTCTCTGTATCAGCTCTTATTTCTGTCGCATTTTTCATTATTGATCTGATGACTGCTTTGTAAATTCTGTCTTCCACTTCTTTTCAGATATTTTTATTTGTCCATCCTGTTTCATCCAGGCAACCTACAACTCTGTTTGCTCTATTCTCGTGATCTTCCATTTCTGTTTCGAGCTATCCGTAGCTAGATAATGTGATGCCTAGATATTTCAACACCATCACTTGTTCTATTATCTGACCCTCCAACTCTAATTTACATCTTAGTAGATTTGCTCTTATAATTATGCATTTTGTCCTTTTTGGGGAATTAACATGCTAATTTTCTAGCGGCTTTATTAAATTAGTGGAGCATACTTTGTAAATCATCTTCACTTTGACAGATTAGTATCAGGGCCGTAACTACCATTGGGGCAACCAGGGAAGTGCCCCGTGGCCCACGGCAAGAGGGCCCTCATTTGGTTGGCCGTGTATAGATTCTAACAACTTCAATGATCGATTTTAACCTGTTTCACCTGCACCATTATAAAAAATTTTGTCTCAAAATCTCTCCATGAAATCACCACATTTTCTTTCCTTTCAAACCACAAAGCAGCTCCGTCTTTTAGATGGCTTCTTATAATTTATTTGCAGTCTTCGAAGTTCTGCATATGTTGGAATTTGTAAAAGGTTTTAACGAAAGAAAGCTACCGGATGTCATTTTCTAATATCCCCGTCAAATTGGATTCTGCTCTCATTAGAGCTGTATACAATTACTTCCCGATGGTCTCCCCCTTTTTGACATTTTCCTATCTCTTTCAATTTTCCTTCCACTTTTTCCATATCGAATTTTAACGTATTCTCGAATTTTTCTTCCATTTTTGCAATTTTTTATATCTCAGCAATCTGGTTTATCTCTTTCTGCCAATAAACCGTTTAGCAATAAACCTTTATATCTTCATATTTCTCCAACTAGGCACTGAGGCACTGAAGTCCTTATACCAATCTGAAAGATGTTCCTCGAAAGTGACTTTAAAACCTTTCAATCCAACACGCTGGGCTGGAAGATTTGATGCAGTCAATGCATTGCGATGTTTTGAAGTGCCTTTCAAGTCTAATTCTGGCAAGTAACAAAATAAATGAGAGAGACGAAGCAGCACAACTGAAAAAGAAACTAGAATCATTCAAATTTGTTTTGTTACTAGTTGTGCAAAATAAAATCCTTGAAATCCTCAACATAGTCTCGAAAACACTGCAATCATAATCTTTGGACCTTTTAACAGCTTACAGTTTACTTGAAGAGCGCCTCTTAAAACTAACTGAAATTAGAGGAAAATTTAAAATCTTTGAAGAGGCTTCAAACATGTGTCAACGTTGGGGAATACCAGTAGGGTTTGCTCCAAAAAGAATGCAGAAGACAAAAAAATATTTCGATGAACTGTGCGAAATGAAAGACTTCAAGATCCCAATTAATCCGTTAGAGTAACCGTGTTTTCGACACATTATGCCATCAGCTAGACATTCACTTTCAGGGAATGGAAGCAGTGTTAGATACATACCGAATTGTTCAACCTGATTTTATTTTGAATGCAAACGAACAATACCTTCAAAACGAAGGCATCAACTTCGTAAAACATTTTCCAGATGATTCCAGATGAGAGATGAAGGTTTACCCCCCCCCCCCCACTTAGGGGGCCCCAGATCCCACGTTTGCCCCGGGGGGAGGGCCCCAACATCGTACTTACGGCCCTGATTAGTATTGCATCGTCTGCATAGCAGATTATTTTGAGTTGTTTTTTTCCCTTTTGGTATCTTTTTTTAGTCCTTACTTTTTTGTTATTCAATCCATGATCAGGTTAAACAATAGAGGACTCAGGGAATCCCGTGTCTTATTCCATCATCAACTTCAATTGGGCCATTATTAATTATTACCTCCATTACTAATGGAGGTATCTCTCTTGCGAACAATAAATGGATAACATCCTTTAATTTGACCCTGTTAAATCACTTCTTAAGGTCCACGAAACATAAATATGCCGGTTTGTGGTATTCTAATGATTTCTCTTGAACTTTCCTCATTATGAATGTAGCGTCAGTGCATGATCTTCACGACCTAAAACCTTGTTGTTCTGTTCTGCTAATGTTATAATTTCATCCAGTCTGTCTGTTATCATTTTGGTTGTTAATTTTAATGTTGCGTTTAATAAATTATTTCCTCTGTAATTCTCCGGGTCCGATTTTTGAAGAGAGGTATTAGGATGCTTGATTTCCATTCTTGTGGCATTTTGTTTTGTTCTATTATTTTTTCGATTAGTTTTAATGGTCAGAGCTTATTTTCCGTACTTTAGGAGTTCATTCGATATTCTGTCCTCTTCTGGAAATTTCATATTTTTTAATTTCCTTAATTTTTTCGTCTACCTACTCAATGTTTATTTCTTCGTTTGTCGTCACTTCGGGTGTTGGTAGTTCATTATCGTCACCTGTAGCAAAGAGAGATCGAAAGTTGTCTGTCCGTCTCTTTTCTTTGTCCTCTGATCATTTTCCATATTTCTTTTTTGTGTTCTGTAGCAGTTGTGTTCCGTTTGTTTAGAGAAGCTATGTCAGTGTTCTCTTTTTATTTGTCTGACTAAAGTATTTGTTTCGTCTCTAATTCGTTTATAGTGGTTGTATGTCTGTTGTATTTGTTTTGTTCTGTATTGTAAAAAGACTTTCTTCTTTTCTTCACATTCTATCTTCACTCCCTCTATAAACCATAGGATTTTCTCTTTTGATATGTTAGTTATTTAGTTAATAAACTCAGAAACTGAATCATTTTTGCAAAAAATACACTGATGGTTGGAAACCATCTGCAAGTTTTGGGTTTTGCATTTTGCATATAAAGTCAAAATATCGAAGATTACTTTCAGTATAAATTATACGTATCAACCTATTGATCGTAGATATTTTTAAAAAACTTTTATTAGTCATCTAGGTTTTATAAAAATATTTGTCAACCACAGGTGGATTATTTATGTGAATTAAATTAATTTCTATTCACATTCGATCATATTTTTTTAATCTCTACTGGCCTATAACCGATTGACTTAAATTGTCACTAAATAAAGTTGTATATTCTAAGATTAAACCACTAATAGACGGAGAGGCAGCGCTGAAAAATCTATTTCAATTTACTAAAGCTAGATTTTTCACAGTTGATTACTGTGAGTGTGTAGAGAAACATACTGCGGTCGGTCAAGCGAAACGTAGAACAGGGGTTACTGAGAGGGTATCAAAGTTGCATTCCTACGAAGGTAATTATTTCCATTTACTAAGGCTGAAAATCAGTACACACATTCTAAATTAAATATAGATAAAAGTTATTATAGTCGGTCAGCTGTATGACGGGACATAGCCGGTCGGTCGGCCCCAATAGTCGATTGAAGAAATGAAGCATTTTGGCTCGCAATTTTTTCGTCCAGCATGGATTTACTTGAAATTTTCACAGAAGATAGGGAATAGTCCAAGGATCATTTTCTATATCATGCCGCTATCATACGCTAAAACCTTGGGGGTGGTTACCACCCCATCTCGTGGGTGGGAATTTTTTATTACATTTTAACCATGCAATTCGATGGAAAAAGTGATTCTAAGAAAAAAATGTTTTTTACATTTTCTTCGTAAAACTAATATTTTTCGAGTTATTCGCGCTTGAAAATAACAGTTTTTCGACGAAAAAATCGACTTTTTTAGAGGGTTTTTTGAGAATAGCTCGAAAAATATGCATTTATTAAAAAAAACTGTAGATACCAAAATTGTACCTTCTAGTAGCACAAACCATATTATTTTCCAGTAATATATTTAAGACCAATACAAACCGAGATACGGCATAGTAAAAATTAGCTTTTTTCGTCAAATGAAGAATTTGAAATATTTAAAGCCAAATAATGGGAAAAATTTGCATTTTTCGAGGAAAACTTAAATAATCTTTTTTCAAGTAAACAATTAGACCTTTCAAAAAATAATAATAAAAAGATTCTAGCGTGAAAATTAAGCGACTTATAATCAAAAAAATGTCGGTACCTGCTTTTCTCTACGAAAAAATCAGTGAGAACAACCCCCTAACTACCTTCCTTTTTCAAAATTGGTCTTTACCTTTCTGTAGTTTCTTTTATATTTATATTATCAATAGACTCAAGGAGTTTGATCTATTTAAATGGCCTAATTTTGGAAAAATTGGAGTTTTAAAGAAAAATTGAATTTTTGCAATTTAGTATTTTTCACCTTTTACTTCATAATATCTCAGAAAATACTGAAGATACGAAAAAAATTATAAACTACTAAATTGTAGCTTTTTTAATGATTAAAATTACTCTGTACATAGATTTTCATTACAGTGAACAGTTAGCCAGATATAGCTGTTTAAAACCTCTATTAAACCCGCCCCAATAAAAAACTAAGCGATCTTACGGAATTTAATTTACACAATCTTATAGCTCTTTAAAAATCCTACAAAATCATTTTTGAAGAAACTTTTTATCGCCAAAAATATATAGAATATTTTTCGAGGTATTCTCAAAAAACCCTCTAAAAAAGTCGATTTTTTCGTCGAAAAACTGTTATTTTCAAGCGCGAATAACTCTAAAAATATTAGTTTTGCGAAGAAAATGTAAAATACATTTTTTTCTTAGAATCATTTTTTCCATCGAATTACATGGTTAAAATGTAATAAAAAAATTCCCACCTCCGAGATGGGGTGGCAACCACCCCAAGGTTTTAGCGTACAGCGGCATGATATAGAAAATGATCCTTGGACTATTCCCTACCTTTTGTAAAAAATCTAGCTTTAGTAAATTGAAATAGATTTTTCAGCGCTGCCTCTTGGTCTATAATTGAACTTTATTATTTAAAAAAGAACCGTATTAATTAGAATCTACGTTTTGTTTTATAGACTGTAGGGGCTGTATCGTCGCACATGTTAGCAAAATTATTAAGATTCGATTTTTTTGCACAAACTTACTCAAAAAGCGGTCCTTATAACAAATTCACAGGGTGCCAGGCGGTGCCATGGTAAAAAAATTGTTTAAACCATTTTTTTAAACAAATTCACAATTTTTTTTTTCATTTCGAACAATTTTTTTTAGATAATCTGGGTCATTCTGAACAAAAAAAGTTTATTGTTATTTTTCTCTAAAATTGATTGTTGTCGAGTTATACGCGATTTAAAATTTGAAAAATGCAAATTTTCAAGGCTTAATAACTCGATTAAAAGTTGTATTATGAAAGTCAGAAAGTGGTCAAATCAAAGTTTAAAACCCTTCCTTCAAGATCCTAAAGAAATTTCTGTCATTATTTTATTACAAAACGTTATTTTTAATTATTAACAATTAGCGCTATAGTCCAAGCCCCCGTTAGCGAAATTATTCCGATTCGATTTTTTGCACAATCTTACTCAAAAAGAGGTCCTTATAACAAATCCATAGGGTGCCAGATGGTACCTTGGTCGAAAAATTGTTTAAACAATTTTTTTTAAACAAATTCACAAAAATATTTTTTTTCACTTCGAATAATTTTTTTTAGATAATTTTGGTAATTCTGAGGAAAAGAGGTCTCTTGTGATTTTTCTCTAAAATTGATTTTTGTCGAGTTATATGGCCATTTTCGCATTTTTCAAATTCTACATCGCGTGTAACTCGACAAAAATCAATTTTAGAGAAAAATGGCAAGAGACGTTTTTTGCTCAGAATGATCCAAATTATCTAAAAAATGATCTAAATGAAAAATTTTTTTGTGGATTTGTTTAAAAATAGTTATTTATGAAACAGGTCGTGAAATATGCTTTTTGCAAACGCACGCGATGTTTAGAGCACGAGCGACAACGGAGCGAGTGCTATACATCGCGTAAGTTGGCAAAAAATACTTCACGCACAGTTTCATATAATATTTTATCTCCGATAAACAAATAAAAAAAAACTGTAACTCTTCGTCACTGGAATTCATTTCTATTCTACAATTTTTAGAACTTTGACATTTAAAAGTTCTAATTTCTTTCAAACCACAAAACTGTCAAAATTATTGTTGTAATTTATTGCTCATTATGCCATCACCATGACAACGCGAAAGTTAAGGATATTTGATTATATGAAAGTGTGTCAAAAACAGTGCGAAAAAGTAAATCCCATTTAAAATACACTGTTACTTCACGCACACTTTAAACCCTTCACGCAGTGCTATCTATAATGACAGTTTTCATAAACTAAAAACTTATACATAATATGACATAGAGCAGATAAATTTGTTTATTCAATTTTTCGACCACGGTACCGCCTGGCACTCTATGCATTTGTTATAAGGACCTCTTTTTGAGTAAGTTTGCGCAAAAAAATCGAATCGGAATAATTTGGCTAAAGGGGGCGACGACACAGGCCCGTCTATAACGTCTTTCAAAGTTTCAAGATCAATTTTCAAGACCAAATTTAAAAATTGCATTTTATTCGTAAATAATGTGTTTTATACTAACTTACCTTCTTAATCATTGGATCATCTAAATACGTCAAAAATCTACAACTCAGGTTCTTAAAGTGACAGTACCTATCTGCTCCTACAAAAGCGGTTCCATTTTTAGAGAAATTAGGACAAGTGATCGTCATGGCTTCGTTGTTGACAATGCCTAGTGGTGTGTCTAATGCGTCTCCCCCAACCACACCCATGAATATAACCACTGTTAGTATTGGAAAAGTTAATAAAAATAAAACACCCCTAAAAAATATAAATTCTAATAAGTATTATGGATTATACTATTAGATTATTATAGATTATTATAAAACTGCTCATGATTATAACGTCAACTCGAGCAAGTCAATAGACCTAAGGCTTGGACAAAGAGTCTTGCAGATGACAGATGTAGTGGAAAGCTTGCCAAAAACAAAACTAAACTTACATTTGGGGAAATTTGACAATAAGGTACGACTATAGCCTATGCTGGTTGATATGTGGTGGGGATCTAAGGAAGGAGTTTGAACAGCATAGTGCTGGGATTTGGACTTGATTTTCTCAATAATTCTCGGTAGTTTATTAGTAATCAACCAACCAAGAATTACTGAGAAAACCAGCTTCAAATTATTTTTTTTTCTGAGTGGAAAGAAGACTAACAAATATTGGCGTCAGACAAGGATAATTAAAATTCTCATTACAGTTGTTTTCTATTCACACTACATACCTATATATTTATTAAAACTTTAGATCCGATACATGAAGGCATATCTTTTAAGTGCAGTCTCCTTACACATAATTGTCTGTCTTCATTAAATCGGTATTTTAAAGAAGATCATGATAATTGTAAGCCATGTATGCCAGCAACCATTGTGAAATATGTACATAACAATATGGTAATTTTTACGACTAGGTTATTTATATAAGGCATAAAGATAAGTACATCTGAGAATATGGACTTGGAGTCAGAACTGGAAAAGGAGACCCCCGCAAAAGACTCAGAATTATATAGTTGTCACCAACACATTCTTTCAGTTACCACCTCGAAAGCTGTACACATGGAAATCTCTTCAAGACTCATTATTAGGGGAGAATCGTTGGAAACCAAATATAGTACATTTTACTAAATAGAAGATTTCGAAGCAGCTTCATATCTGTCAAGACTTATCCGGGCGCAAACTTCGAGATGAACCACATTCCACTGGTGGGAGTATTCTGTGTCAAACTCAAAAGAGTGCAGGAAAGGATATCACGATCATACAATATAAGTATGCTGAAAGGCCTTAATACGAAAATGGTTTAAACCCATCCACGTTAAACATGCAAGTGACTGCGATTTGAGACGAATCGAATGAAGAACAACAAATCAAACAGATTTGAGAACTAGTTCAAACTGTGAAGGAAAAAAACATTTAAAGGCAGATAAATTAATCAAGAAAAATCATGGATTACATATAAGATACTGAAGCATATGGACGAAAGAATAAAAGCCAAAAATGACCCAGACATATACAAAACGATAGATATAAAAATGAGAAGGAAAAACATGAAAGTGAAAGAAGCAATGGAAAGATGCGAAAAAATTGAGACTCTAAAGTTAAAGTACCATAATCTCAACATGCATGGTTAAAGAACTCACAGGTGGACTAAGACGGAGACAGAAAGGAAATCTAAATGATTCTGACGTAAACATCGTCTTGAATACACAGAGTAGAGTAAGAACTTGAAAATAATACCTAGAGAATCAGTTTGAAGACCAAATAGATAACAACTTTGAGCTAGAAGGTGCTAGATGGACCAATAATATTGCAACAGGAAGTTTTTTTGAAATAAAACAGCTAAAGGATGGTAAATTAGCAGGCCCCGATAATAAACAAACGGAACTACTCAAACAAGTAAACAACGAACCAATAACAATATTCGCAAAGGTACTCAATAACATATACTTTTCTGGAGAAACATCAACAACATGGCTGAAGCCTGAGTTTATTGCACTTCCAAAAAAACCCAGAGCCAATAAATGCAAAGAATATCATATGATAAGCCTCATGAATCATCTTCTAAAAATATTCCATAAAATCGAATTTACAAGAGAATTTCCTCGAATTCAGATTTGTAGATGCGAATGTAAAGTGGAACGAGAGAGACTTTGTTTTAAGTACAAGTCTTACTCTAGAGATAGAGACGTCAATTCCGACGTATATACATACATGTCTAGTTGATTACAAGACAGAATTTGATCGAGTACAGCACGTCAAGATAGTGCAAATACTGACAGAAGCAGGAATTTAACCAAGATCTGAAAATAATTAGAAATTAATTTATAAATTAATCAATTCCCAAATTTGAATTAAAAAAATTTAAGGAGATAAAGATATAAGACCTCCAAATGATAAAAGTCTTAACCCTTATGTTATAATATTGACTTTCCTGTAGGGACTGTCTGGCCCTATAAGAAGATGTTCCTGCTAATATATATTTAAAAAAATTGAGGCTTTAACATATATATTTGGAAATATTCGATTGCCCAGAGCAAGACAAGAGTATTTCCCTGGTGTAAGCTGGGCGAATTATCCCGAGGGATATAACCCAATAGAGGAAGAAGAAGAAGAAGAAGAATAATTAGAAACCTTTACTGATAATTAAGAGTCGATCCTTTCACACACTAAGAATTTGCAACTTGCGATGGTTAGAACGCACGAAGAGATTCCAATGGTGGCTCGAGCAATAGCATGGTACCTTTGATATTACACGGAGACTTCACCGAACGTTCCAATGTGAAAGTTGCCATGGGATTGCTGCAATCCAGGATTAAGAATCATGGGGCCCCTAGGCAACCCAAGCTATGAGGCCCCTTAAGAAACCTCCGCCTTCTCCCTCCATAACCACGAAAAACCTCTCTATATCCGAGCGGTATTCCATAAATATAAGATATAACCGTTGATTGATCTATTGGGGGGAAATTAATATTAATATTTCAATCAACGGAAGTAGGAATAAACTGTTTCGCTGCAAGTCTTGAAGCTATCTATAAAATGTTTGAACTGCACTAATTCATCTTCAATTTTATCATGATAGGATACGTATCATCAGTATAGTTTTTATGTAGTTTTGAAGCACATCCCTCTATTTGAGTATCACTCAATTTTGGAATAACATACAAAACACCAAAAGACTGAGTTCACTGACTCATAAGCCATCAACCGACGACTCAGCTCAATAATTTTCTTATCCAAAATTGGTTGATACGTCTCAACCTTTAACGTTTCTCCATCCTATAGAAAAACTTCATTGTGATTAGCGTTATCAAAATATAGTTTTCTTGCAGGCTTTCTTTTACTCTCGTCGGAATATTAAGAGTACATATTATACATAGATCGAAGGCCTTCTACTCATAGTAAGCAAAAATTATCTCTTTGGGATTTTAGGAACTCCAAAAGTGAACTTAGAAGCTGAACTACAGTTTTAAGTTCAGCCTCTTCTTTCTGTAATGATTTACTGACAGCGCTGATACGTTCTAAAATTTGTTGCAAAAAACTCATTCAAGATGAATGTTTTTTTTTGTATTTTAACAAACACTTAGTCTCCTGAACTCTCATGATTCAGCTTTCTAATTAGTGTCTTTAGCAAGAGTATGAAAAACAAATATGAAGACGTTGTAACCTTTAGACAAAGCTCTTGTTGCATTAGCCGATCAGTCCTTGCACTCCATCTAGTGTGGGTCTAGGACATTTCGCCCTCGCCGTTTCGCCGTCGAGCTATTTCGCCGTCGCCGTTTCGCCGTCGAGCCATTTCGTCATCGCCATTTCGTTGTTAGCATTCGTACTTATAATTTCGGGATGATAATTACTTGTATATAAGTTTTGAATGGTTTTCGAACGATTATATACTATCACTTTTGCATATATATATATATATATATATATATATATATATATATATATATATATATATAGTGGCTAAAACACCCCCGTGGGGGTAGCGCCGCCTCCATTCTTCTTTTCTTAGACTGCATTACATATCCGGTTCCAGCTCCTTCTGTCTCTTGCTCTTTCTTCTGCATTTCTAATTCCCATGTCCTCTAGATCTCGCTTCACCTCTTCCAGCCATTTGGACCTCGGTCTTCCTCTTCGTCTCCTACCGGCCGGAGACCACTTTGTTACTATGTTTACTATCGTCTCTTCTCCTGCTCTCCATACATGCCCAAGCCATCTCAATCTTTGTCTCTTTATTCTCCTGACTATATCTTGCCCCTTCAATTCCTCATTTATTTCATTATTTCTTCGACTCCTGTATTCACCTTCTGCTGTTTTTATTGGTCCTAATATTGCCCGAATTATTTTTCTCTCAGTTCTTCTCAAATTTTCTTCGTCTGTCTTGGTCATTGTCATCACTTCTGCTCCATACATTAATGTCGGTCTAATTAATGTTTCATAGAGCCTTAATTTTGTTGTTTTTGTTAATATCTTGCTTTTTATCATTTTTTTGTTGGCTTGGAATGCTCTATTTATTGCCAATGATTTCTCTTTTATTTCGTTTTCTCTTGTTCCATCATTTGACAGCATGACTCCTAGATACTTATATTTACTTACTTCTTCAAATTTGTATCTTCCCACTTTGACCTCACTATTGGTAGGTTTTTTTCCTAATCTTAACATTTTTGGTTTGTTTTCGTTAATACTCAAACCCACTGTTTTTCCTTCTTGAATGAGTTCCTCTACCATTTGCGTTAATATATCTCTTCTCTTTGCCATTATCACGACGTCATCGGCATATGCTACAATTTGACCTCCTCTATTTCTGAGTGTTCCTTTGTTCATTTTTCTGGTAATATATTGTATTGCCATGTTGAATAATGTTGTGGACAAACTATCACCCTGCCTCACTCCTTTGTTTGTTTCGAACTCTTCTGTTTCCCCTATTTGCGTTTTCACACTCACTCTGGTATGACTCATCGTCATTTTTATAAGTTTTCTTAATTTAAGAGGTACCTGTAGCGTTTTTAGTATTTCCAATAGTTGCTTTCGTTTGATGGAATCAAAAGCTTGTCTAAAATCTACGAAAAGTATTTCTAAGTTTATGTTAGATTCGTTCGCCTTCTCCATTATTTGTTTTAGTATGTATATCGCATCTATTGTGGATTTTCCTTTCCTGAATCCACATTGATATTGCCCTATCTTATTGTCTGTTGCTTCCTGTAATCTTCTTTGTATTATGGTTGACAACACCTTATATACTGTACTCAGTAATGTTATTCCCCTGTAATTTTGACATTCTTGTTGGTTTCCTTTTTTATGTATCGTTATTATTTGCCTTGTTTGCCATTCTTTTGGCATTTTCTCTTCTTTCCAGATGTTTACTATCAATTTGTGTATTTCCCTATGCAACGGTTCTCCTCCTAATTTTATGAGTTCGCTGTTTATGTTATCTTTCCCGGGTGCTCTTCCGTTTTTGTTATTTTTAATTATTTCGATTACTTCTTCGAGTGTTGGCTCATTCGTTCCATTATTTTCCCACTCTTCCTCCATTTCTGTAATCTCTTCTGTTTGATTTTCTGCCAATAACTCCTTGAAGTGTTCCATCCAGACTTCCATATATGGTTGATCTTGTGTTACTATTTGCCCATGTTTATTTTTAACTCCACTTACTTTTGGTTTGAAACCTCTATTCTGTTCTCTGATTTTTGTGTAGAATTTCTTGGTGTTTTGAGTCTTACTTTCCGCCTCAATTTCCTCTAACTGACGTTCCATGAATTTTCTCTTATGTTGTCTTATTATTTTGTTGCTTTCCTTTCGTTTTTGTTCGTACATGTCTCTATGTTCAATTTTATGTGTCCGCATCCACTGATTTCGTGCTTTTACTTTTTCTTCAACTGATTCTTTACATTCTGTATTGAACCAGTCCTTCTTGTTTGTGATTTGCTTCGTCCCTAGTGTAGTCTCCGCCGTGTGGTTAATTGCTTTTTTAATATCCCCCCATATTTCTTCGATATCATCTCTATCCTTATTCAGTGCGGCAATTCTTTTACCTATTTCATCTCCATACTTTTGTATCTCTTTTGCTTCATTCAATTTTTCGATATTCCACCTCTTATTCCTCTCTTTCTGCCTTCTCATTACTTTCATCTTTTGTCTCAGCTTTGCTACCACCAGGAAATGGTCTGAATCTCCGCATGCACCTCTGTAGCTTCTCACATCCATTATACTTGATTGTCTTCTTTTCGATATTAATATGTGGTCTATTTGTGACTCTGTTTTTTGGTCTGGAGAAACCCATGTGACTTTGTGTTTTCTTGGATGGTTGAACATTGTACTGCTGATAGACATATTGTTTCCTGTCGCCATGTTGCATATTCTGTGCCCGTTGTCATTCGTTTTCTCATGTATTGTATGTTTGCCCGCTATTTGCTGTATATAATCCTCCTTTCCTATTTGTGCATTAAAATCGCCCAATATTAATATCACATCTTCTTTTGGTATTTTTTCTAGCTCTTCTTCCATAGTGTCGTAGAAATAATCTTTTTCCTCCTCTTTCGCATTTTCTGTCGGTGCATAAACATTTAGTAGGGATATGTTTGTCGGTTTAGCTTCAATCCTTAGGTAGGCTATTCTTTTGTTTATTAGTCTGACTTCCATTATTTTGTCTTTCATATTTCCAGTTACTATGAATCCTACTCCATGCTGTCCTTGCTTTTCTTCCCCTGAGTATATAAAGGTACCATTCTTTTGATCTATTTGTCCTTTCCCTTTCCATCGAATTTCCTGTAATGCTGCTATTTCTATGTTGTACTGTATCAGAACTGATGTTATTTCTTCCAGTTTTCCTACTCTAAGTAATGTTCTTATATTCCATGAAGCTATTCTTATAACACCACCTTCTCTTTTTTTCTTTTTTGTATTACCCTTCTTACTTTCTTTCTTTTTGCTAATCTTGCTTGTTCTCATGTCCTTTTGTATCATTGCCTTGTCCATTTTTCGTTCTGTTGTCGTCATAATGTGTTTCCGTTCCAATTCTAGTTTTTTAATGTTTGAGTTTCGTTTACTTTCTTTATTTTTTCTCTTGGACCTAGTTCTGTGTCTCCGTGTGGTGATATTTCACTCGTTGTTCTTGTTCCAGTTTTATTCTTTGTAGTTTCTGCCATATTATCCTTTCTAAAATCTTCGGAATCGCTGTTCCATCTTTTGACCTGGTCTATATCATACTCGTCTCCGTTAATTATTAACTTGTTATATTTAATCTTTGCGTTGTACCCTTTCATCCTTGCCTCTTTCATGTGTTTTATAAGTATTTTGCGTTGTTCGATTATGGTTTTTGGATAATCTTCATTAACAAACCATTTCGATCCTTTTAATTTCCATGTAGCTTTAAGAATTTCCGTTCTTTTATTCCCACTTCTTAACTCTACCAGGACTGGTCTTTCAGAATTTCTAGTTTTGTCTCCTATTCTTCTAATGTCTGTGACCTCTTGGTTGGCTTTGCAAGGTATTTCCATTTTGTTAATGATGTCTTGTACTTTGTTTACCAACATTTGTGTGTCCTCATCGCGTGTTTCTTCAATGCCGTGTATTATAAGGTTTTTCCTCTTCATATCTCTTTCTATTTGGTCTATTCTATTTTTCTGCTGATGCAGCTCTTGTTTTAGAAGCGCATTTTCATTTTTTAGTTCCTGATTCGTATTTCTTAGTTGTTCAAGCTCAATTTGGATCCCATCTAATTTTTCTTCTATTCTCATACCTCTTTCTTCCATTTTATCTAATTTTTCCCGTAGTTCCTTTATAAATTCCTCCATTTCTTCTTAGTCAGAGTTTCCACAAGTTCGGCGTCTCCCGTACAGTTCGTGTTAAAGACCTGCTCAATCCAGCCCCAACCCGTACGAGAGCTAGCTTACCTTGCTTCTTTCTCTCTTTTCTGTATTTCGACTACTTCTGGAGCCGTCTCTGTATTTTGGCGTTTACACTGTTAGCGATAATTCTTATCAGAACTTGTTTTTGTTCTCAAATTAAATAAAAATATAAAATTTAAATAAATGGAATATCCTGCTTAACCTTATTGTAATAATGAAATATGGAATTTAATTAATATCTATTAATTTGTAGCACTTACTTCTAGTTATCAAGAAGCCTGTTTGTTCACTGTACACACTAGTGTTAATCACTTCAATTAAATTACTTTAGTTTCGTTAAAAATAGCCAATTTATTGCGAGTTTACGTTCAATGCTACCGTTCTCAACAATGCCAGGACCGGAGACATCTGAGAATATGGACTTGGAGTCAGAACTGGAAAAGGAGACCCCCGCAAAAGACTCAGAATTATATAGTTGTCACCAACACATTCTTTCAGTTACCACCTCGAAAGCTGTACACATGGAAATCTCTTCAAGACTTATTATTAGGGGAGAATCGTTGGAAACCAAATATACTACATTTTACTAAATAGAAGATTTCGAAGCAGCTTCATATCTGTCAAGACTTATCCGGGCGCAAACTTCGAGATGAACCACATTCCACTGGTGGGAGTATTCTGTGTCAAACTCAAAAGAGTGCAGGAAAGGATATCACGATCATACAATATAAGTATGCTGAAAGGCCTTAATATGAAAATGGTTTAAACCCATCCACGTTAAACATGCAAGTGACTGCGATTTGAGACGAATCGAATGAAGAACAACAAATCAAACAGATTTGAGAACTAGTTCAAACTGTGAAGGAAAAAAACATTTAAAGGCAGATAAATTAATCAAGAAAAATCATGGATTACATATAAGATACTGAAGCATATGGACGAAAGAATAAAAGCCAAAAATGACCCAGACATATACAAAACGATAGATATAAAAATGAGAAGGAAAAACATGAAAGTGAAAGAAGCAATGGAAAGATGCGAAAAAATTGAGACTCTAAAGTTAAAGTACCATAATCTCAACATGCATGGTTAAAGAACTCACAGGTGGACTAAGACGGAGACAGAAAGGAAATCTAAATGATTCTGACGTAAACATCGTCTTGAATACACAGAGTAAAGTAAGAACTTGAAAATAATACCTAGAGAATCAGTTTGAAGACCAAATAGATAACAACTTTGAGCTAGAAGGTGCTAGATGGACCAATAATATTGCAACAGGAAGTTTTTTTGAAATAAAACAGCTAAAGGATGGTAAATTAGCAGGCCCCGATAATAAACAAACGGAACTACTCAAACAAGTAAACAACGAACCAATAACAATATTCGCAAAGGTACTCAATAACATATACTTTTCTGGAGAAACATCAACAACATGGCTGAAGCCTGAGTTTATTGCACTTCCAAAAAAACCCAGAGCCAATAAATGCAAAGAATATCATATATGATAAGCCTCATGAATCATCTTCTAAAAATATTCCATAAAATCGAATTTACAAGAGAATTTCCTCGAATTCAGATTTGTAGATGCGAATGTAAAGTGGAACGAGAGAGACTTTGTTTTAAGTACAAGTCTTACTCTAGAGATAGAGACGTCAATTCCGACGTATATACATACATGTCTAGTTGATTACAAGACAGAATTTGATCGAGTACAGCACGTCAAGATAGTGCAAATACTGACAGAAGCAGGAATTTAACCAAGATCTGAAAATAATTAGAAATTAATTTATAAATTAATCAATTCCCAAATTTGAATTAAAAAAATTTAAGGAGATAAAGATATAAGACCTCCAAATGATAAAAGTCTTAACCCTTATGTTATAATATTGACTTTCCTGTAGGGACTGTCTGGCCCTATAAGAAGATGTTCCTGCTAATATATATTTAAAAAAATTGAGGCTTTAACATATATATTTGGAAATATTCGATTGCCCAGAGCAAGACAAGAGTATTTCCCTGGTGTAAGCTGGGCGAATTATCCCGAGGGATATAACCCAATAGAGGAAGAAGAAGAAGAAGAATAATTAGAAACCTTTACTGATAATTAAGAGTCGATCCTTTCACACACTAAGAATTTGCAACTTGCGATGGTTAGAACGCACGAAGAGATTCCAATGGTGGCTCGAGCAATAGCATGGTACCTTTGATATTACACGGAGACTTCACCGAACGTTCCAATGTGAAAGTTGCCATGGGATTGCTGCAATCCAGGATTAAGAATCATGGGGCCCCTAGGCAACCCAAGCTATGAGGCCCCTTAAGAAACCTCCGCCTTCTCCCTCCATAACCACGAAAAACCTCTCTATATCCGAGCGGTATTCCATAAATATAAGATATAACCGTTGATTGATCTATTGGGGGGAAATTAATATTAATATTTCAATCAACGGAAGTAGGAATAAACTGTTTCGCTGCAAGTCTTGAAGCTATCTATAAAATGTTTGAACTGCACTAATTCATCTTCAATTTCATCATGATAGGATACGTATCATCAGTATAGTTTTTATGTAGTTTTGAAGCACATCCCTCTATTTGAGTATCACTCAATTTTGGAATAACATACAAAACACCAAAAGACTGAGTTCACTGACTCATAAGCCATCAACCGACGACTCAGCTCAATAATTTTCTTATCTAAAATTGGTAGATACGTCTCAACCTTTAACATTTCTCCATCCTATAGAAAAACTTCATTGTGATTAGCGTCATCAAAATATAGTTTTCTTGCGGGCTTTCTTTTACTCTCGTCGGAATATTAAGAGTACATATATTATACATAGATCGAAGGCCTTCTACTCGTAGTAAGCAAAAATTATCTCTTTGGGATTTTAGGAACTCCAAAAGTGAATTTAGAAGCTGAACTACAGTTTGAAGTTCAGCCTCTTCTTTCTGTAATGATTTGCTGACAGCGCTGATACGTTCTAAAATTTGTTGCAAAAAACTCATTCAAAAGGAATGTTTTTTTTTATTTTAACAAACACTTAGTCTCATGAACTCTCATGATTCAGCTTTCTAATTAGTGTCTTCAGCAAGAGTATGAAAAACAAATATGAAGACGTTGTAACATTTAGACAAAGCTCTTGTTGCATCAGCCGATCAGTCCTTGCTCTCCATCTAGTGTGGGTCTAGGACATTTCGCCGTCGCCGTTTCGCCGTCACCATTTCGCCGTCGCCGTTTCCCGTCGAGCCATTTCACCGTCGCCGTTTCGCCGTCGGGCCATTTCGTCATCGCCATTTCGTTGTTAGCATTCGTACTTATAATTTCGGGATGATAATTACTTGTATATAAGTTTTGAATGGTTTTCGAACGATTATATACTATCACTTTTGCATAATGAAGTTTTTTATTTTTGATAAGTAGAGTAAAAACAATTGAAATTGAAATCGCTTTTCTCAATATTGTTTATTTCCGGGAATCTGATAATAGTCTAGCAACTTCAGCATTTTATTAACACCGACATTTAATATAAAAAAAAGTCTGTATGTTATCACGTTCTTGCGATATTTAGTATAAAAAAAGTTAGTATGTTATCACGTTCTTGTAAACTTAACCAATGCCGGGATGGCGACGGCGAAACAGCCGACGGCGAACTGGCTCGAAGGTGAAACGGCCGACGGCGAAGTGGCTCGACGGCGAAACGGCGACGGCGAAATGGCGACGGTGAAACGTCCCAGTCCGATCTAGTGTTACTTGTTCTTTGGACTAGATCGTGGCGAATGAGATCGCTTAGTGAAATTTCATTTAAGAATTTGATCATAACTTCCCAACGGTGGGTATTTTACTTACTATTTGATCATCTACTGCACCTAACTACACGACAACAGGCATTCTCTTCCAAAGAACAAAATCAAACTAAAAAGAAATTAGAGGCTAAATGATAAATTAGTGGCATGGATAGGGAGAAGAGGGTAGGTAGGAAAACCGTGCAGACTGACAGGCAGTACTGTTCTTTCTACCAAACGGTTTCTACATTAGCGACTTATTTTCACAACATAGGCTTTCCCTGTGAACAAAAGTATGCATTGTATCATTGTAATGTAATTTTATACGTCCACCCTCACTTTTATGGTACCTATTGCGTGATATTTTAATTTCGTAACATAATATGATTTGTAGTTTTTATTTAATTCTAATTATTGTTTTTTCGTTTTGAGCCTTCTGGGGCCCTCTTTGAGGTCGAGGACCCTAGGCAACTGCCTACTTTGCCTAATGGTTAATCCGGCACTGGCGATTGCTCGAGCCATCATTGGAATGTTATCGTACGTTCTAGCGCTCGCACGTTCAAATTCTTACCCCGGTTTCACACACTAAAAATTTGAACGTGCGATCGCTAGAACGTACGATGATATTCCAATGGTGGCTCAAGCAATCCCATGGTAACTTTCACATTACACCGAACGTTCCAACCGCCGTGTAATGAGAAAGGTTTCATATAATTGCTCAAGCCACCATTGGAATGTTCTAACCCTCGCACGTTTCAAATTCTCAATGTGTGAAAGGAGCGTTAGCGTATGAAACTGGGTTATCTGTTAGGAGAGGAGAGAAAGGAAATCTTGTTTAAATACTTACGTAACATTTCTGTAAAACTGCTTCCAATTTTTATCTAACAAGGCTTTCATTCTAGTTCTGCTTAATGCGTCTTTCGTTTTGAGAATTTGTTTTTTTGTTAATACCTTGAACATAGAAATATGAGGTTTATTATAAAGTGTAATAAGTAACAATGATTTGAGGCGCTCAGAGCAACAGTGGCCTAATCCACACCCCACAAGTTCACTAAAACGCTTATTGCATTAAAGTTCTCCCTTATTTAAGTATTTTTTCAGATGCAGAGTGGCTCAAGAAACCAATGAATGGGCCACTCTACATCTGAAAATACTTAAATAAGGGATAACTTTCATGTAATAAATGTTTTGATGAAATTGTGGGGTATGAATTAGGCCACTGTTAGGTCTTTGAGCGTCTCATTTCTTTTAGAGTTTTCTACGTAAAATAACGATTTTTTTCTTTATGATACCACTTACTTCTGTAGATTGGCGAACAATTTCATTTATAGATGTATTGCTCACGGAACCACCATTTTGTTGAAGTCGAATATTCTGCACTTCTTCGATCAGTTCCGGTAGTCCTGTTAAATTTCCTGCTTCTTGTTGTTGGCTCAACTGCAGAAAAACTTGTTCCAGTGTCTCGCTGTTAAACAAAGTGAGCAATCGTGTTGGAGATTCTTCGGTTAAAAGAATTCCATCTCGCATTAAGGCTATCTAAAAAGAAGTAAAAGATGTGTAATTTTATTTGAAAAAAATATAATTGTAATTATAGATGAAAACGAAGGAGAATAGGAATCAAAGTAGATCGCATTTTTCATTTCTTTTACTCATTTGCGGTCGTTTAATAGTTCTCTTTTTTAGACATATGCTGAAGAACCTAATTTGAGGCTCCTCAGAAACAAGATTATTTCTTGTCTCTTTGTGTCTGTCTTAACTAACTTAACCTAAACTTCTTGCATTCAATTAAGTTTAATTTGAGAGGTTTTCGCATTTCATTAATTAGGTCTCAAAATAATAAGATATAAATAAAATATAATAAAATAATAAATATACCTTGTTAGCCTGCCTACATTCCTCTATATAATGTGTGGTAACAATCACAGAAGTACCTTCCCTCGTTATTTTTACTAGATGGTTCCATATTCTACAACAAACATTTTTTAATGGTATACCCAGAATATCAATTCCCTAGTTCCCAGACGTCAACATATTAAAAGAAATAAAGTCCACAAAACTCCAATGGGCAGGACACCCCAGAAAACATTCTGACGAAAGAACAGTGATGATGGTATGTGCAGAAGTCCCAATAGTATAAGCTGTGGGTGAAAAATATGTCGATTTCAGGATATAATTCAGGAATTTTTGAAACCTACCAGTTGTTGTAAAGGACGATGGCAGGAATAACTTCTACTAAAATGTAACCAAAAATTTTGTGCGGTTTTATATTTATGACGTTTTTCATTTGTTCAATTTGCAATTTTTAAAGACTTTTAATTTTGCTGTTTAGGATATTCATTTTAGAGAAAAACTTTTAATTAAAAACAAAATAAAAATTTTCTACGACCAACTGGAGCCGAGATTTGTTTTTGTTTATGTTTTCTTAAATCGTAGTGACTTTATTTATAACAATTAAGAAATTATTTCACAGTCATTGACTAAAGAAAGACTTATATTATCTTAAAATAAAAATTATTTTAACCAAAAATTACATTTAATTATTAAAAATGATTTTTAAAATGTAGTGGAGATTTATTTTTCGTTACGAATATGATTTAATTGTGTCGGTTGCCCCTCGCAACGGTTAGCAACTTATAATACATTGAATCATAATATATGTATAATGTATGAACATACAATATAATATATGTGTATGTAATATAATACATGAATAGTTTTTTGCTTTAAATTTTAATGCACCGCTTGGATTGACATGAAAGGCAAACACATAGATAACATGTCAAAGAATAAAAATGATATTAGGCATCTGTGTGCTTTGGTCCTGGGGGTGGATAAAACATCTAATTCTAAGCACCTTTTGTTCTATAGCATTTTTTCATTAATAAGTTTAAGTTAATACTTTTTGAGTTATTTTCGAGTAAATACCTTCATTTTTCAACAAAAAAAAACACGTTTTTAGGCGGTTTTTGACAAATAACTCAAAAAGTAAGTATTTTATTGAAAAAACATTTTTAACAAAAATATATCAAATTAAAAATTGAAAAAAATGATGTTATACATGAACTCTCCAGACCCAGTAGAAACAAAGTTCTAGCTAATGAAAAATAGTTTCATATCCGTCAAATTTCAAAGTGAATTATTTCAACGTGCAATAACCAAAAAATCATGCACTTTTTGCAGAGAAATCATTACAACTTTTTAAACTGTTAAAAAAATATGTATATCTATTTTTTAAAAAAAGTTTATAGCATCAAAAGTAAGCGAGTTACGCTGAAAATAAAGTTGATCCCTTTTTTTGGTCAAAAAAACTCCCTAATTTAAATTTTTTGGTCAAAAAACTATTAGGAGGAAAGTCGCCCCCTAATTACCATCTTAAATCAAATTAATTGTTACCACTTCACAAGTTATATGTAGCTACGCTCATATATTATTTATATGATCTGTAAGTATCATCGGTTCAAAGTGCTTATTTAAAAAAAATTCATTTTAAAGTAAATCTGTTTTAATTTTTAATTTTGAAAAAAATGGTTTTTTTTTCAAAACTACTTAAAATTTATTAGTGTGACCAAAAATCACAAAGAGTAAAAAAGTGTAGTTTTTGTTTTTCTTAATATTTTGGATTTTTTGCTTTTTTGGAAGGCATTTGAAGGCTAAATTTGCATACACTCGTGATTATTGACTAGTTCAAGTCCTTTTAACTACAGTCCCTTTAAAAACAAGTAATTGGACTTCGTAAGTCCTAGGTTTTCACCCAAAGTAATCGAAAGTAGAACTGGAAGACGATATTTGAATTTTACGTGTAACTTTGCGTGGATTGATATACGAATTTACTAATGTTGAGTCATTCTTACTAAACTTTGACATTTGTCACTTCATTTGTGATTCTACCCGGTATAATGGCAGAGGAGTTACATTGGCGGTCCTACGGACCGACGGAAAGATTGCCCAGGTCAAATATCTCACCTTAGTACCATCCTTGGATTATCAGCTTTTATTTGACACCTCATTTGTCATTCTACCTGGTATAATGACGGAGAAGTTATATTCGCGGTCCTACGGACCGACGGAAAGACAGCCTAGGTCAAATATCTCACCTTTAGTACCATCCTTGGATTATAAGCTTTCATTTGACACCTCATTTATCATTCAAGCTGGTATAACGATGGAGGAGTTATATTCGCGGTCGGAGGGACCGACGTACAGACCGCCTAAGTTAAATATCTCACCTTTAGTACCATCCTTGGATTATCAGCTTTCATTTGACACCTCATTTGTCATTCTACCTGGTATAATGACGGAGAAGTTATATTCGCGGTCGTACGGACCGACGCACAGACCGCCTAGGTCAAATATCTCACCTTTAGTACCATCCTTGGATTAAAAGCTTTCATTTGACACCTCATTTGTTATTCTACCTGGTATAATGATGGAGGAGTTGTACTCGCGGTCGTACAGACCGACGGATAGACCGCCAAGGTCAAATATCTCACCTTTAGTACCATCCTTGGATTATCAGCTTTCATTTGACACCTCATTTGTCATTCTAGCTGCTATATTGCCGGAGGAGTTGTGGTTACGGACAGACGGACAGACGGACGTGGATAATACAAAGATTTCACATTTTTTCAAAATGGGTGAAAACAATAAGCACGTTTAATCGATGAACCTTATAGATATTAACGACACATTCACGAGTAAAAGAACATTGATGTAAAATAGATTAATTTCATTTTTGATGCTAATTAGCCGAGTTTTTTTTTGACCAAAAAAAGAGACTAACTTTATTTTCAGCGTAACTTGCTTACTTTTGATGCTATAAACTTATAATACATTGAATCACGGTTTTTGCTTTAAATTTTAAAGCATCGCTTGGATTGACATGAAATTTGGCAAACGCATAGATAACATGTCAAAGAATAAAAATGATATTGGGCATATGTGTGCTTTTGTCACGGGAGTGAAAAAATATATGTTCAGAATAAGTTCGGAAATGGATAAAACGTCTAATTCTAAGCACCTGTTGTTTTATATCATTTTTTCACCAAGTTAATACTTTTCGAGTTATTTTCGAGTAAATACCTTCATTTTTTAACAAAAAAACACCCTTTTAAGGCGGTTTTTGACAAATAACTCAAAAAGTAAGTATTTTATTAAAAAAAATCATTTTTAAAAAATATAGCAAATTAAAAATTGAAAAAAAGATGTATGCATGGACTCTCTAGATCCCGGAGAAACAAAGTTCTAGCTAATGAAAAATAGGTTCATATCCGTCAAATTTCAAAGTGAATTATTTCAACGTGAAATAACCAAATAATCATGCACTTTTAGGAGAAAAATCATCACAATATGTATATCTGTTTTTAAAAAAGTTTATATATAAGTTGCTAACCGTTGCTAAGGGCAACCGACACAATAAACCACATTCGTCACGATAACGAAAAATAAATCTCCACTACAGTTTAAAAATCATTTTTAATAATTATGTGTAATTTTCGGTTAAAATAATTTTTATTTTAAGATAATATAAGTCTTTGTTTCTTTAGTCAATGACTGTGAAATAATTCCTTAATTGTTATAAATAAAGTTTCTACGATTTAAGAAAACAAAAACAATTATCTCGGCTTTAGTTGGTCGTAGAAAATTTTTATTTTATTTGTTATCTATATTTTGTCTTCAGCAACAATAATCTGCAAGTTAGAAACTCATAGAATGTACAGGGGCGGATTCAGTTCTAAATGTTTATAACGAAATTTGCCCCCTTATTTTCAAACCCGAAATAAGAGGTTAAAAAATGTTATATACGCATTTATTTACATCACAATATGAAAACATAAGTCTTTAGAAGGAGAGTGGATCTTGGATTAACTCTCTACGATTTTTTTTTAAGTTATAGCCTTCGACATTTGACCCCTTGGGATAAACAAATAATAATATCCAAGCAACAAGTTTACCAATCAGGCTTTACAATTTTTTTTATGTTTAGTTTTGAAAGATCTTCATTTTAAAGCCTTAAAAAATACATAAAAGTTATTTTTACAATAAATAATGCAATTGCAAAAAACGGCCATTTTGGACCTTTCGCAGGCTGTTGTGCAATAACGTATTAACTAAACTAAACTTGCTATAGCTCAGATTGTAGGTTTTTTAATTTACTACAATTTTCTATTTAAAAGTGTTTTTTTAATGGATATCCTAAACTGCCAAAATAAAAATCTTTAAAAATTGCAAATTTAACAAATGAAGAACGTCATAAATAAAAAACCGCACAAAATTTTTGGTTACATTTTAGTAGAAGTTATTCCTGCCATCGTCCTTTACAACACCTGATAAGTTTCAAAAATTCCTGAATTATATCGATTTTTTTCACCCACAGCCTGGGGTACCTACAATTGGAAGAGAACCACGTGAATGCCCTCGACCTCAATGAAAAGATATAATAGCAGAAGACCTGAAAGCTATGGGCGTGGAGAACTGGATGGAGATGTTCAAGCCAGAGGAGAGTGGAGACATGTTGTCGAGTCGGCTTAAACCCACGAAGGGTTGTAACGCAACGGAGTAAGTAAGGGTAGTTTTCTCTACTCAACTAAAAGAGTGACAACAAATTGGATTCAGATGAAGCAAAATCGGACTAAGTAAAAGCCTGCGAGAGGTATATGTCCATTAGTTAATGTTGAAGGTTAGGTGATGATAACAGTAGGTAGTGTGTATTACAATAAACTCTGAATTACTTTACCTTTCTCTTAAAACTGCATCCATTCCGACAGTTGGCTCATCCATGATTACTAACTCTGGATTGTGTACTAACGCTACTGCTAACGAAACACGTCTTTGCTGACCACCGCTGCAATTTTTCAAATATCTAAAAAATATATTACCAACATTGACAGTTGAGCTAGGAGTATACAAAAACAAAAGTATATAGGAGTATGCAAATACAGTGTTTTTCCTATTTGGAAACATTGTGTTTTGTATAGACATAATACCTGTCGTTCGGAGGCAGTTCCAGAAGTTTATGTAGTTCTCTATACCTCGTAGCTATTACATCTTCGTCCATTAAAAAAATTCTTCCGAAATAGTAAATAGCGTCTTGTACAGTAAATTCGCCAACAAGTGCAATGTTCTAAAACAAAAGATTTGCTGGTAAATATTTTTCCGTGCATATATTTCTCACCATCACCAATTTTCACCGGGAAATTCTTTCGTATTGAACGTCCACACGAAACTCTCTCGAGGGATTCTATCATATGCTTTCTCAATATCAAAGAATACTCAGTGAGTATTTTTTTCTTTATTCATCGTTCATTATTTCATCGGTTGCCTTACAACGAGAATTGTATAGTTTCTTCGCGTATCCGTCTATCAATTACTCATAGGTACTGTAGTTTGTACATTGTTGTACTTATCTCTCTTATTTTTGTAAATAGGTACAAATAAATGCTGCTTCTATTCGTTTGGTATTTTCCCACTTCCATATTTTTATTAAATAAACCCATTAGCCAACTTCTAACTGTCCCATATAGCCCAATAAATGACCGTTTTGGAGTGTAATTTCCAGGGGCAACTCCGAATTGCATGAAAATTTGGATTTAGGTTCTACTTACCCTCCACTTCAAAGTTGAATTTGTGCCGTTGGTTGCTTTGAGGGGTCACATTTACCCCTTCTCGGGGGGTGAAAAACGCGTATTTAAAATAAGGCCGGAAATGGATAAATTGACTTAACTACTTTAAGCACCTTTTGTTCTATAAAAGTTTTTACTTAAGTCAATACTTTTCGAGTTATTCGCAATTTAAAATGTCGATTTTTTGATAAAAAAAACTACGTTTACAGACCGTTTTTCCCAAATAACTCAAAAAGTAAATATTTTATCGAAAAAAATATATTTAGTAAACGTGTAACTTATAAAAAAAAATGGTGTACCAGTAAAGCTACAAATTGAGTAGAAGCAAAGTTGAAGCTCATGAAAAATACGTTCTTATTCGTCTAATTCCAACTCGAATAATTCTACGCGAAATCACCGAAGAAAGAAGCGTTTTTAGCGAAAACCTTATTAACATTTTTAAAGTATCGAAAAAAAGCTTATTATTTGTTTTTTACAAAAGTTTCCAGCATCAAAAATAAACGAGTTACACTAAAAAAAAAAGTTGGCCCCTTTTTTTGATAAAAAAAATCGTGAAAACCTCCCTCTATTTAGCAATGAAATTAATCTTTTGGCTTTACCATCTATTTTAACTGTATGTGTATTGTTTATATGATCTGTAAGTTTGATTGGTTTGAAGTGCTTATTTTTAAAAACATTTGGTTTTATAATAAAAAAAAATTTCAAAAAATTTTTGAAAAATTTCATTTTTTTAAAATAACTTAAAAAGTATTATTGATAAGAAAAATTTTAGAGAGTAAAACAATGTAGGTTTTGCTATTATAAATATGCTAATTTCATTTTGTTTCTCCGTAAGACAAAAATTGCTTAAGATATGGCTGTTCAAGATTTGCATACACTTGTGATTAGTGACCCATTCAAGCTTTCTCAATTATAACCCTTTCAAAAATAATCACTTTAAACAGATGAGACTGACAGATCATATAAAAAATAGATAGGTACGTAAATTGTTTGTAAAGCGGTAGCGATTAATTTCATTTCGGGAGCTAAACACGGCGAGAGTTTCATGATTTTTTACAAAAAAAAAAGAAGGTCAACTTTATTTTGAGCGTAACTCGCTTATTTTTAATGCTAAAACTTTTGTTAATTATTAAAACAAAGCTCTTAAAAATAAACACTTGAAAAAAGTTTAAATGGGGTTTTCCCGAAAAGTGCTTAATTTTTCGGTGATTTCACCTTGAAATATCCGATTTGAAATTAGATGAATAAGAACGTATTTTTCATGAGCTACAACTTTGTTTTTATTTGATTGATAGACTTTACTTATACACAATTTTTTTGGGTTTTTTATAAGCTACACTTTTTCTAAGGTTATTTTTTTCAATAAAATATTTATTTTTTGAGTTGCGAAAAACTGTCTGAAAACGTATTTTTTTGTCGAAAAATCAACGTTTTCAATGGCAAATAACTCGAAAGGTATTGACTTACGCAAAAAACTCTATAGATTAAAAGTTACTTAAAATCAGTCAATTTATCCATCTCCGGTCTTATCTTGAACGTATTTTTTTTCACCCCCGAGAAGGGGTGACTGTCACCCCCAAGTAAAAGCAACCAACGGCATAATTTCAACTTTGAAGTGGAGGGTAAGTAGAACCTAAATCCAAATTTTCATGCAATTCGGAGTTGCCCCTGAAAATTACAAGGTATCGCCGAATTTCCCGTTCATTTACTGGGCTAATAAGGCACTCCACATTTCCTCGGAATATTATCTATTTTCTGCATTGCAACTGCTTTTCCTTTGTTTATTTTTTAGAAGCGCTTGAACTACTTCTTTGTTTATTGTTTTGGTCAATTATTCTTCATTTAATAAACTGTAAAAGTACTTTTTCCAATGCTTTTTGACACCCATTTTGTAAATTAGGAATTTATTACATTCATCTCGGATACATCTAATCTGGTTAAAATTGTTTGCAGTCTTTGCTTTATGTTTGACTATTTTATATATTATTTGCTTTATTTGCTGGTTAAAATTGTTTGCAGTCTTTGCTTTATGTTTGACTATTTTATATATTATTTGCTTTATTTGACTATTTTATATACAGAGAGAGTCTGTAATTTGGAATAAATTTAATATCTCAAATACTAATTGTTTTTTTGAAAAATGCTCAGACCCGTCGATTAGTATTTTAAATTGAGGGGCTCGGTAGTAAACAATGGTAAGGGACAAATTTTGATTTTTCGCGAAATAGTATGTAAAAGATGGCAAGGGACATGGCAAAGCAGAAAATTTAACTTAGTTTATCCTCCTAATAATAGATATGGAGCCAGATTAATTTCTTAAAATTTGGTAAGGGACATGCATAAGCATGAAAATAATGTTATGTGTCCATGATAATGCAGGTTGTTCAAATCTAAATGGCTTTTTTGCTGTTAATAGTGACAATTCTGAGAGCTACAATGATTGCAACTCAGATAAAGATCCTGAATTTCAAGTATTTAGTGAAGCTAGCTTGGTCAAGTTTCTATAAACAAGACAATTTCTTTATATTCTTAGAATAAATGTTCGCAAGTAAAAAATGGTAAGAGATGTACTTAACATTGTTTACATCCACGTTCACTTTGCATAAAAACTTAACATTTTATACTTGCAAACATAAAAATAAATTCTCTCCAGCGCTATATTATTATTTTTATTTAAACATTTTAGAAGACATGAAAGATGTAAAATCATTTTGGGAATTGATTCCAGCTGTTTACCTCAAATGGTATCTAAATTTAAAATGAATTCCTAGTACTTACCTACCAAATTATGTTAAGTCAACACCACTTAACACGTTACCTTAAACTATTTCAAATATTTTAGGTAAACAATGTTAAGTTGTAGTTCATATTTTCATACTTTTATAATTAATCATTATAAAAAAAATATATTTTGCCTACGTATTAACAACATATTCAGCTAGTTTTAACATGCTTCATACTCTTATATTTTTTAATAACAAATATAAAAATATTTTTTTCAAAATTCAACACTTCAAAACTCAAAACTTCTTTACTGCCCCTTACCATTTTTTACTGCCGGACCCCTCAATTGTCCTTTTTCACGTACAATAATAATTTATACAGGGTGTCCCAATTTAAAGATATTACGTCATCGTTGATTTTCTTAAATGGCAACATTGTCATTTTGATAGCTATTTTGATAGGGTGTGTAAAGTTATACACAACTGCAAAATATCAAATTTTTATAATCAAGTATATTCAAATGGGAAATAAGCCACAATTTTACCTAAAAATGATTTTATTAACGTTTCGACGCCCAAGTCGGGTGTCGTTGTCAAAATACAAATTTTTTTTGTATTTTGACAACGACACCCGACTTGGGCGTCGAAACGTTAATAAAATCATTTTTAGGTAAAATTGTGGCTTATTTCCCATTTGAATATACTTGATTATAAAAATGCCACAAGAAAATAGCTTCAGAACAACATCAAATTTTTATTCTCTACCACTTACAAGATAATGGAAAATAACAAAGTTATATCTGTAATTTGGAATAAATTCAATAATTAAAATATTAATTGTTTTTTTGAAAAATGCTCACCCGTCGATTAATATTTTAAATTGTCATTTTTGACATATAATAATAATGTATACAGGGTGTCCCAATTTAGAGATATGACGTCATCGTTGATTTTCTAAAATGGCAACATTGTCATTTTGATAGCCATTTTGATAGGGTGTGTAAAGATAAGCACAACTGCAAAATTTCAAATTTTAATTCCCTACCATTTACAAGATAATAAAAAATAACAAAGTTATGAAAAACAAGTAATCAAATAATAATTGAATTTAATTATTTCAAATAAGCAAATGCTCATAACGTTGCCCATTGACAATTTGACAATAATTGAGGGCAACATTATGAGTATTTCCTTAATTAAAATAACTAAATTCAATTATTATTTGATTACTTGTTTTTCATAACTTTGTTATTTTTTATTATTTTGTAAATGGTAGGGAATACAAATTTGAAATTTTGCAGTTGTGTATAACTTTACACATTCTATCAAAATAGCTATCAAAATGACAGTGTTGCCATTTAATAAATCAACGATGACGTCATATCTCTAAATTGGGACACCCTGTATACATTATTATTGTATGTCAAAAATGACAATTTGAAATACTAATCGACGGGTCTAAGCGTTTTTCAAAAAAACAATTAGTATTTTAATTATTCAATTTATTTCAAATTACAGACATAATTTTGTTATTTTCTATTATCTTGTAAATGGTACGGAATAAAAATTTGAAATTTTGCAGTTGTGTATAACTCTACACATCCTATCAAAATAGCTATCAAAATGACAGTGTTGCTATTTAAGAAAATCAACGATGACGTCAAATCTCTAAATTGGGACACCCTGTATACATTATTATTGTGTGTCAAAAAGGACAATTTGAAATACTAATCGACGTGTCTGAGCATTTTTCAAAAAAACAATTAGTATTTGAGATATTGAATTTATTGCAAATTACAGACTCTCTCTGTATTTGCTTTATTTTCTCTGGTATTAAGTTGATCGTATAGATTTGTATTTGTATACGCTTCGTATACGATATTGTACACGGTTTAGCTGTTGCTACTGTTACCTATACTCTCGCTTCCTTCTTGGCGACCATATCGCCGGTCCGGAATAAGAATGACGTAACTGCAAATTTTGTCAATTTCTGTTTATTGCATAATTAACTTCTAAAATACGGTGTAGAGATGATACAAAACAACAGAACTGTAACTATGTGCTGAGCCACTACAGGGTAGTTGCGTCATTATTGAAATATGCACCATTTTAGACTTTGTTTCAGATGAATAATGACGTAACTGTAAATAGGGTTGAAAATGGGGAGACTAAATTAAGATAATGAAATTTGGACCAATAGGGATGAAAATAAAAGCCATCGCTGTAAGAATAAACGGCAGACTAAATATTTAAAAATCCTTTTTTTGTACAGAAAAATTTTAAGATCAAGAATGACGCAACTGGAGATATGGTTAAAAATGGGGGGATTAAATTAAGATAATGAAATTCGAACCAACAGGGATGAAACTAGAAGCCATCATTGTAAGAATAAATGCCATACCGATGCTCCGGACGGTTATTCTTTATTTAATTACTATTTTAAATATTTAAACATTTCTAGATGAAGAATGACGCAACTGTAAAAGATTTGAAAATGGGGGGATTAAATTAACATAATGAAATTTGAACCAAGAGGAATAAAAATAAAAGCTATCATTGTAAGAATAAATGCGTTACCGATGCTCCTGGACAATTACTCCTCATTTAATCCTCATTTTAAATATTTAAAAATGTTTTTTTTGCTCTCCTGAGAAATTTGGCTTTTTGCAGTTACGTCATTTTTATTCCGGATCGGCGATATAGTTTTGAAGATCAGTATCCAAACTATTTTCGTGCTACTGTTTGTATAACTATCTCTTCTCCTTTATGCGTCTTCTATGCGACATGTGTAACAAATACCTATATGTGTTACAGCCCAGTAAATCAACGTAAAATATGGCGATACCGTGTAATTTTCAAGGTCACCACTGAATTGGTCAACTCAAGACCTTTCGAGTTATTTATGAGTATAAATGTTTATTGTTCAACAAAAAAACCACGTTTTTAGGCGATTTTTCGCAAATAGTTCAAAGAGTAAGTATTCGATCGAAAATAATATTGTTAGCAAAAATTTATCTAGTTTATAAAAAAATTAAACAAAAATGAAGTCTAATGACTCAGTAAAGGAAATGTTGTAGCTCATGAAAAGTTTTTCTTATTCGTCAAATTCCAAATCAAATATTTCAATGTGAAATAACCAAAAAATACTTTTCGGGGAACCTCATTAGAACTTTTTTAAAGTGTTTAAAAAAAGCTTTATTTTTTACAAAAGTTTGTAGCATCAAAACTAAACAAATTATGCTCAAAATACAGCTAATTCCATTTTTTGGTAAAAAAATTGTGAAAATCTCCCCCTATTTAGCACCAAAATGAAACTAATCATTATCGCCTTACAAATTACTTAACTTTTTTATAGGACCTGTAAGTTTCATCCGTTCAAAGCGCTTATTTTTAAAAGGGTTTTAGTTGAAAGGTATTGAACGAGTCACTAATCACGAGTATATGCAAATTTTAAACAGCCATATCTTAACCAATTTTTGTCTTACACAAAAACAAAATAAAGCCAAAATATTTATAAAAACAAGACCTACATTTCTTTACTCTTTGAGATTTTTCGTATCACTAAAACTTTTTGTTATTTTGAAAAAAGGCATTTTTCCAAAATAAAAAAACTTTTTTTAATATGAAATTAAATTTTTTCAAAAATAATAACTTCGAACCCTTCAAACTTACAGATCATCTAAACAATAAATATTTAAAGTAAATGGTAAAGCGCTAATGATAAATTTTATTTGGGGTGCGGAATAGGAGCAGATTTTCACGATTTTTTTTTTAACCAAAAAAGAGGCCAACTTTATTTTGAGCGTAAATCGTATAGTTTTGGTACTAGAAACTTTTATAAAAAAATAAAAACAAAGCTTTTTTGAAATATTTAAATGAGTTTTTCCCGAAAATTACTTCATTTTTTGGTTATTTTAGGTTGAAATATTCGATTTGGAATTGGACGAATAAGAATAATTTTTCATAAGCTTCAACTGTGCTTTTACTGTGAAGACTTCATGAATAAGTACACCATTTTTTTTTGTACCTTATAAGCTACATTTTTGCTACAAATATTTCTTCGATATCTAATATTTAATTCGGTAAATACTTATTTTTGCATTATTTGCGAAAAACCCGTCTGAAAACGTTTTTTTATTGAAAAATAAACATTTTTGCTCGCCAATGACTTGAAAAGTATTAACATAGATAAAGAAACTCTATAGAACAAAAGTTGCTTATAATTAGTCAATTTGTACATTTCCGGACTTATTTTACAGGTATGTTTTTCACCCCCTCCAATTTTGCATAAATCCACATTTGAAGTGGAGTGTAACTAGAACCTAAATCCAAACTGTCAAGCAAATACGTCCGTCGTGACGCTGATAATTTCACTCCAAAACTGTCATTTACTGAGCTATTGTTGTATTCATGCATTGTTTATGACGACTTACATTTTTCATCTTTATTGGTATAGAATAAAATAGAACAAAAATTACTAAATGATTACATTAGTATTATTCTATGAGATAAACAACTTTCTTCGTGCACACAACTCCATTTACAATACTGCTCTGTTTAAAAAACGCTTCATGCTGAGGGGGCCTCTGTTACGTCTCTATATAATTGTATCGAAATACTAAACGTAGGTAATGATTACAGAGAAAACCCATTTCTAGATTTAGAAATATTGTTCTAAAATTCGGCAAATTGCAATTCTCAAATCTTTCAATAGTAACATACTTTAACATATAGTTTATTGTCGTCACATATAACAGTTCGTGAGACCGGAAAGGATTAAGTTTCTAGATATGAGATGATTCACTTGCCGAATACGCCTATTTAAAAATTTACGTTTTTAAAGTTAAATACACAAAGTAAAATCATATACCTATAACAGATTTTTACATAATATCAGACGACAAGATGAGGCCCCTGCTCGACTGGGGCCCCCCCGCAAGCTTCACGCTGCGGGGGCCTCTGTTACGCCCCTGTTAAAATGAGTATATGAAGAATATGAGAATGAGGGCCAGACAGTTCAGGCCGTAGGATGTCTGACTTCCACGCAGATAGTCATCTAAACATTTTTAAAAATGTCTATAGGTCCACTAAGCCTGAATAAAATGAGTACCTTAGGTAAAACCAGGGGTAATAGTAGGCAGTTCATATATGGTTCAAAGCACTGGTTCTATTACAGTTCATAGCACTGGTATGATTCATAGTACTGGTTCTGTTACCTTCCTTTTATACCGTAGACCCTAGAGATAGCAGACTACTCTCCTATAATCAAAAGCCGCTTTAACGGTATAAAACAGGAAACTATTATATTAAGAATGAGTTTATTAGTGTAGGATTGGCATTAACTGATGTCATAATGAGAGGGCATAGGTTATGATATGCGGGCATGTTTAATAACCAGATGTTAATTGCGCAATATGAAGAATTACAAGTTACTGAGAGGAGAACGAGAGGAAGAATAAGAAGACCTTAAGCAAAACATGTCGGTAAAGGTGATTAATATTGGTATGGCCCAAGATAGAAACTTATAGAGAAATGTAATTAGGGAAGATGACTCCAAGACGAAAGCGGAAGACCAAAAAAATGATCATGATTTTATTAAAGAGCTTTCATTAGTAATACATTGGCTTAAGGTATCAAATTTAGAATACAACACTTATCAATACAAAATAAAAAGATTGGAGTCACATGAAACTTTAAACTCTTCAATTTCTTCTTTCTCTTTTGCAAAATGGTACCTGCCAACAAGACTAATCAATGCAAAATCTCTTATTCTAAACACACATTTAAATTATCTAATAAATTATACGAATATATGTTTTATCGAAAATACTCAATGTTAAATTGTATTTATTGATTACAGATTTCAGTTTGTTAATTAAACAGCTTTATCAAGTGTGTACTTCTTTTTTTATATCTTAGTGAGTACCAATTTTGCAAAAATGGCGATAGTGGTACTTGAATCATGGAACTACGTGGATGTCCTCGACAAGAAAAATAATTTGTTTAACTCTCATTACTAGCTTGCAGAACAGGTAGTATTTAAGCAAATAAAAAAAAATAATCTAAATATTGTCTCCCGTTTAACCAGTTCCTTACTGTAAAAATATTTAGTCGCAACTAATTACGGCCTTTTATAGATTCTCGATAATATTTAATTTATTCAATAAAGTTGAAAAATAATACAATTTAAGCAACACAAAATAATATGCATATTAACTTATTCTCATATCCTTTGGCCTTCTCAGGCATCGAAATGGGATTCCATTTCTTCCTTTACCCATTTTTCCAAGAATTTCTACTTCTGTTTATTGCTTTTAATTTTTTTAATACTTTTTCTTCGATGTGACCTATCCATTTTCTTTTAAGTCCTTCCTTTATCATTTTTCTTCTACTTCCCAGTTCCAATATTTGCATTGTAATTCTTTCTAGTTTCATTTTATTAATATGTCCGAACCAGAACATTTACTTCTGTTTAACTTACTGAATAGTACCTAACTACGTATTAGAAGAGCTTTGTCTTCTTTTTTTTTTCAAACGTTTCATTTCGATTACGTTGATTTTTGGTTCATGGTTTTTACTACTTGGCCCTTTTTCGCTTGAGTATTTTATTATTGGCACTGTCATAGTGTTGTGCATTTTTCTCTTGACTTCCACTTTTTCATCTTTGTGTCCTAGTAGTGTTTTTTTAATTGTCTAGTATAATCGTGTAGATTTATTTCCACTATTTGCTATTTCTGCATCAATTTTACCATCATCAGTAACAATTCTGCCCAGATATTCGTACGTTGTTATTTTTTCTAATATTGTTCCATTACATTTTTTAATTTCCTTATTGTTTTTCATTAACTATCAACATTTTTGGTTTATTTAAATTCACCGTTTTTTTTGAAAGGTGAGAATCTTCAAAAGACCGTCTGGGAAGATGTCACAGATTCATTCATTCAGTACACACATTCATTCAAAATCTCAGATTTCAAACAAGGAGGCAGTTGGAATAGGTTAGATGTAAAAGGTCCTCCTCCGCCAGCTGCCCCAGGAAAGACACGGGTAGAACAAGCAAAAAAAATCAAATCAAAAACAAAACGAGCAGCACAAGAGGCACTCAGCCTGAGTAGAAGGTAAAAGTTCTTCGCCTACTGAATGTCTCTTGAGACATGCACAGTTAAATAAGATTATAATAAAAACGGTAAAATGTTGTATAAATAAAATTGATAAATAAATGAATAGATAGATAAAGAAATAGATAGATGTAAAGGGCCGCTGACTGCCTTGCATGACACAAACACGTTAAAAAATGAATAATGCCATTCGTCATCTATATTTTCATTTTTAATATTTGTTCAGTCTACGAATTCGTCAGCTATTGCATTTTATTTTTATTATTCGCTACCAGTACAATATCATCTACATAGTGTAAACCCGGTAATTTTATTGGTTCCAAGTACCTGTATCCAATTATTGTATGTAGGCTTTCTTCTTTAGCTTTGAGGTTCTTTATATATGTACATTATTATGTTCAATATTATGATTCATATTAATATGCACCAATGCAGAGAAAGGTTTCATGTTAAAGAAGATAATAATGTTCACCTAATATGTTTTTATCAACATGTTACTTTCTTATATTGAACACATTTTTGTTCATGAGAAGGGAATAAAGGAAAATGAATTAAGTGTGAATATTTTATCAATATTCACAGCAGAGAGAAAGCTAGAAATTTTGTATATCAACAAATAATCTGTACCCTGTTTTTAAACTCAGGCCCTGACTGGCCCGCCGGCCCACCGGCCCTCGGGCCGGTGCGCCTTTTGCCTTCGTTGGTATCTATCCATAAAAAATTAAACGCTGAAAAAAATTTTTCGAACCTTTACACAAAGATGATGCAGCTACCATTTCCCTAAAAAATGTTTTTACTTGCCTCTGATTTCGCCGTTTAGCGCCGAGGGCGCACCAGAAACCTACATAATGAAGCCAGTCGGTACAACAAAATACAACTTGTATTAGGTATCAGATAATCAAATAGCTTAGATACGACGCGCGGCGCCCTCGAAGTTCATTTTTACGATTCGAGCGCCTTTCGTAGGTATGAATATCCGCTGTTTCTTTTAAAATAAATAGCTTGGGGTGGTGCAACGAGAGGTGATCTCTAAGACAATTTTTACGATTTGGGCGCCTTTCGTAGGTATCAATTTCCGCTGTTTCTATTAATAAATAGCTTGGATGCAACGAGTGGTGATCTCGAAGACAATTTTTACGATTCAGGCGCCTTTCGTAGGTATCAATTTCCGCTGATTCTATTACATATAATAAATAGCTTAGATGCAACGGGCTGCGTCCTCGAAGACAATTTTTAAGATTCGGGCGCTTTTTAGTAGGATTAATTTTCGCTGTTTCTATTATACTAGAAATATTGTCAACTTGTATCAGGTGTCAAATAATCAAATAGCTTAGATGCGATGGGCGCCCCCCTCGAAAATTATTTTTACGATTCAAGCGCCTTTCGTATTAGGTATCAATATCTGCTGTTCTATTATACTATAAGAGTGTTACATCTCACAATTGGCCTAAAATATATGAGTGCAGTTTTCTGCGCTCTATATGTAACTACATTATACATAGGATTATTGCGCCCTAGAGTCCTACATAATGAAACCAGTGGTTACAACAAAATTTAACTTGTAACAGCTATCAGATAATCAAAGGCTAAAACACATAGCTCGAAAATGGTGCCCAGGGTTTTATGTTAATAGCCTAGATGCAACGCGCTACACAATTCAATTCGCTACACACAATCTTGAAACCTTGCCCCTAGATATCTCTTTTGAGATCCTGAAGCAGGTTACTCCACCTTTTTCTGTTCGATCGTCTAATCTCATCTCTGTACTCATTCTGAATTCGCTTCAATTCATTAATTATCTTACAAATCCCCTTCTTGTCCTCTTATTAAGCTCTTGCACTCCCTTCTTACTCTCATACAATTTGTCCTCAGATATTTATGACGCTCGTTCCACCAGTATGGTTGTTTCCTTTCATACCTCTTATTTGTCTCCACACAAGCCAACTCCGATGCCGCACTCATACCCTCGATCAACCACTGACATCCTCGCATTTCGGATCAATCAAGCCAAAAGCATCCACAAAAACCTAATCATTTAAAAGTCTCTTTAAATCGATATCTCTATCTTTCTGTTTCTTCCATTTGCTCGTTATTTCGAAACTCACATACTTATGTAAGCTGAGCGATTCTTCTTCCAAAACAGTCTAGCTTATGACCCTGTTTAGAAGTGACGTTGAAACCAGTGAGATGCCCAGAAAGAATTCACTACTACCTCTCACGAATGTAGGTGCCTTTAGCACAGTAAGCCTCATGGCGTGGGCGTGGACCCATTCTGATAGATTTTTTCCTTTCCCTTCAGATCTCCTATCTTTAATGATTCTTTGTCGAAAGACCAACTTTACATTGGTCTCCTGAAAGAGGATCACGTCATAACCTTTCCTTCGTACAAGTGCCTCTGCAACGTCGTGAGCAGCCCTCGCCCTTTCCACATTTACTTGAAGGAACTTCGTATTATATGGTTTTTATCTCTCTAACTTACTTAGCCGTACGCTGTCCGATTCCTGATTCTAGGTGCTTTCATCCACTCTTTCCTCGTCCGTTGTGCCAGGGTCTTTCTTCAGGCCCCGCTTTTCCAGGATCAGTTTTTTATACTCCGAGCACTGGAAGCGGTCGGCTCTGTGACCAGACTCTACAAGTGAGGCAAAGAGTCGCCTCACTACTTCACTCTCGTGTCTGGTGCCCCCTTGCCACATCTGTAGCAGGAGTCCACCTTGTTTTCTCCCTTGCGTCAGTTTTACTATGCCCGAATTTCAGGCATCTGAGGCACCGCTGGACATGCAGTCTATCTCGTATCTTGCACGATTTCCAGCGAATGGGCATGTTCTCTTTCCAGTGCCTTCTTGGCTGGCGTCAATCCGACTGTGACGTTTGTATTTAGTTGTCTATTTTCCCTTATAGAGACGAATTTGACGTCGTTAGGTTTCCTGCTGCTGGTATACCTCCAAAGGTTCCTCAGGATTTCTTCCTTTGTAACATCTCCGTCTATATTAAATATATTCACCTGGTCCTGATAGCCTCGGACGTCCTCTACTGTGTTTCCTTCAGTGCAGGCCAAGATAGTCTTCTTAAGGAGCTCGGTTTATTCTTTTCCTGTCACTTCGAGGTTGAGGTCCCCGCCCCTAGTCTTCTTAGTGATTTTGAGGCTAATCCCCTCCTTCCTAATGTCTGCGCTACCCTTGATTAGCTTGAGCAGCTCGGCGTAGGATTTTCCACCGCCCTTCGTAATCACCTTTTGCGCATGGGCGCCCATACCCATTGAAAAGGGGGGACCGTAGCCCCCTAGCTTTTCGGGTGCTGTTAACTGTATATGGTTATCCAAAGTACACAAAATATAATGTGTAACATCTTCATGGCTTGCCCCCCCCCCCTGAAAATTTTTATATGGGCGCCCGTACTTCTGCGTCCCCGCGTTCGTACTCCTCCAGTGCGAAATGGAGGTCCATACCCATAAAGATTACTTTCAGGAGCTTCCTGATGTTCCTACCTCTGTAGCCCCCTAGTACTCTTAAAGACCCCTCTCTGATCTCCAGTGTCTCCATGTCTTCCCTCAATTTCGAAAGAATTGCCAGTAGTCTCTTATCCCCGTTCACTTTCGTCACCCATTTCTCTACAGGAACCATGAAAATAATCTGACGATTTTCCCTGTTCTCTTCCTCCTGACCCTTCCTTGCAATTGTGGTCATAGTATTAAGTTGGAGGTACTTCACCTCTCCTGGTCTATACGTACCTCCTGCACATACTACCGGTTTTTCCCTTATCAGGTCGTGGTATCTTTTCTCCTCACCGGAAAGTCCAGATTCCATGATCACTACTAAGTCGCCTGCAGATTTATTACCTCTTTCTGGTTTGACGACCGCATATAGTTATTTTCTTCCCATTCAGCTGAGTTCAGGACCGTTGCGATCATTTTTATCTCTCTTTTACTAAGTTTTTCGGGAAAGAACTTTCCAAGTCATTACGTGTGGACACGCGTGCCGTCTTCTTAGTCATTATTCTGCCTCATTCGGCAGCATTGAGAAACGAGATAGAATAGTGGCATTCTATCTCGTTTCTCAATGCTGCCGAGGGCGACTTATCTGAAAGTGTCCTCTATGTCTTTGGTGGCTATCTTAAGATTTTTACTTCTCATTCTTGATCTTGACCTTCGTGTTTGTATGGTTGGACATTAGTTTCACTAAATTATTTATAACTCTGGTAAGTTTCTCCATTGCTCTTACTGTAGCCTTATGTTGGAGCTCTCATCCTTCTCTCTAGATCTTTTTTTTCCCCAAGTAAGGAGCTCCTTTGCAAGGTTGGCTCCCCTGGAATTGCGAATTTTTTTATCGAGGTTTACTCTTATATTATGTATGGAGTTTTAGAGCGCTCTAAAAATCTGAAAACATTTAAAAAGATTCTGTTGAACACCAATCATTATGATTTTTGTTAAATATTTTTAAAATTAGAAGATTTTTCTGTAAAAGCAGTTTAAAAATTACTCACACTTTTCAAAAATTTGTTTAGAGTCTCCAGAGAGTACCTACCAAAGAGCGTAATGGAGTAAAAGAGATACTGGAAAACTGAAGCTATATTTTTGCGGTATCTTAATATAATTTACTCTTCCCAATAAAAATAGTAAATTACTTTATGGATTTAAATTAAAATTAAACTTAAAAAAAATTCACAAGTAATATTGATGTATGTACTTTACATAAAACGTTTGATGTAAAAGATTAGGAGGGGGTCTGGCGCCTTTGTTTAGAGATTAGGTTGGCGCCTTTTTTAGAATTTGGGTTGGCGCCTTTTTTAGAATTTGGGTTGGCGCCTTTTTCATGAGCCAGTCCGGCCCTGTTTAAACTAGAAGGAGTAATTCAAATTTACCGCGCCGTAATGCTTGTTCCTATGGTCACAAGAAATTTTGACACTATTGACATTTATGAAATTTTGACACTTCACTTTTGGCATTTCATATCTAACTCCTTAGTTATATAGAGTTATAACAGTTATATATTACTCTTTAGCAACGTATTAGTATAACATAATAATTATGAATTTCCGTCCAACATGATCAACCAAAAAATAATTCAACCAAAAAATAATTTGGTGCTTTTTTTCTAGTGACATTATTAGGTGTAAATATTTTGAGTTTTTTTAGTCTTTTGAGCTTATTCCTTCTGGTTTAAAAACGGGGTATAGTATTGTCAATTTCCTTACCATTACTTAACTTAACTAAACCTAAAAACTAAACCCGCTTAAATATTTGTGGTTGATCTGTTCGTTCTATTTCTGTGATTAACACAATACATTACTTACTTGAGGCATGTAGCCTACTCTAGGACCTGGTACACCGCTTCCTGGTTGCCCTGGTTTTCCTCCCAGGACCCATACTTCACCCCCATCGATTTTATTGCGACCAACAATACTATTGAGCAAGGTCGTCTTTCCACATCCACTTGAGCCTAATAAGCCGTATCTGAAAGCAAAATATTATTATTATTATTATTATTATTATTAAAGAAAAAGGAGCCGAGGTCTAGGACCTATATAGCTCCATTTGACTAAAAAGAACTATGCAAAAAGAAACCTAAACTTAAGACTACATACGACTTATAAATTAATTTAATTTAAGAAACGAAAAATTATTGTTCCCGTGATAAAGAACTAAAAGAGTCATATTTATTTTTAAATATATAAAAAAATATTGAAAACAAATTAAATAAAAGTATGTTACACATAAGGTTATTTATAGTAATAATAGGTAATACCGTTGATTGAAATATTAACCCCAATACATCAATCAACGGTAATACATAATAGGTATTTGAGTATGCGGGTTTCAAAACCATGATTAGTTTTTCTCTTCCACCTCAAGTTTTTCTCTACCTTATAGATCTGTGAGTAGTTCATGAAAATCATTGAGTAGATACAGTCAAATAGACTACCAAGAGCTTACCTAGAGCTTTGTGATCGTCACATTGTACAATGTACATCAACCAATTGTTGACAAAAGAACCTCTGCATCCATCCGTCAGACCGCAGACGGAAAAATTTGTGATCACGAACAACAGTGCAAAGAATGGGAGAGACACATCAGTGACCTTTTTGACGATGTTTCTCGAGAAAATGCTCCAAATACTACGTGTGACAACCAATTAGACAGAGGTCCCAGTATTCTGAAGTCGGAAGTCATAAAAGCATTACAACAAGCCAAAAACAATAAAGCACCCGGACCAGATCAAATCACTGTTGAGCTACTTAAACTTTTAGATTAGGAAAACATTACCTACTTGACTACTTTCTTCAACGAAATTCACAACGAAGGAAAAATACCAGATGATTGGTTGGAGTCACTGTTTATAACATTACCAAAGAAAAGCAGGCCCCCAAATGTAGCGATTTTAGACTAATCAGTTTGATGAGTCACACACTTAAGATTCTTTTACGTATTATACAAAACCGAGTATTCCTTCTGTGCGAAACTAGAATGGGTAATAAGCAATTTGGATTTAGAAATGGTCTAGGAACTAGAGAAGCACTATTTTGTATGCGCGTTTTCTTACAAAAAAGTTGTGAATTCCGAAAGAACGTTTATGTTTGTTTCATCGACTTCGAGAAGGCATTCGACCGAGTACAACATGATACACTTTTCAATTGCCTGCGGGCAGCAGGACTTGACCACTACGATATAAGACTGCTGAAATACTTACATTACAATCAAGTAGCCTCTATCCAAATTGGAGACAGTCGTACTGAAAAACTACCGATAAAACGTGGAGTACGACAAAGTTGTGTTTTATCACCCACCCTTTTTAATCTGTTTGAAGAAATCTTTAGGGAGGCTTTGGATGACAGACAAGAGGGAGTAAGGCTAGGCGGAGAAGTAATCAATAATATTAGATACGCTGACGATACAGCCATTCTTGCTGAAAATTTACAAGATCTTCAGACACTACTAAATCTAGTCAGTGAAGCAAGTTATCGGAGAGGCCTTAAAATCAACATTTCAAAAACGAAGTGGATGGTAGTTGGAAAGATTAATATAGATCAGGGTCAGCTTTCTCTTGAGGAGTTAGAACGGGTGAATCATTTCAAGTACCTTGGCAGCTGGTTAAATGTACTTTATGACTCTGATGAAGAGATAATAACTAGGATCGAAATATCACGGAAGGCTTTTATGACCTAGAAACCAGTTTTATGTAACAGAAATCTTTGGATGAATATTCGAAAGAAGGTCCTGAAGTGTTATGTGTGGTCTATCTTATTGTATAGTTGTGAGACATGGACGTTAAAAACCACAATGCTAAACAAAATAGAAGCATTCGAATTGTGGTGCTATCAACGAATCCTAAAGATATCGTGGGTGTGCACACTTCCAATGAAGATGTTCTTCAAATGATGAATTCAGAACGTCTGCTCATAAGCATCATAAAGAGGAGAAATACAGAATATTTCGGCCATATAGTTCGAGGACCTAAATACCATCTGCTTCGCCTTTTAATACAAGGAAAAGTGGAGGGAAAGAGAAAGAAACTTTCATGGCTGCGTAATATTAGACAATGGTGTGGCTGCACAGTAGAAGAATTATTTCGCGCAACAGCCGATAGAGAGAGGTTTCAGGAAATTGTACACATGATGACAGCCAACGTCTGAATACAGACACGGCACCTAAAGAAGAAGAAGATTCATCCCTGCATCTAAAATAGGGTCTCATGAAATAATTCGTTAAAATTTTGCTAATTGAAGGAGACTGTTTCAAGTATGTATCTCATTTCGGCATTTTCTAGCTAGCGTGTCATTTTAAAAGAAAAAGGCAGCATTTTTGATGACATTTTATATTGAATATTTCACCGGAACAATATTATAAATTAAAAAGAGTACCTGCTTGGCTTTCAAAAAAGCTTTTAAAGACTCTCTTTTAAATTCACGAAAACAGAATTACGCTGAAATTATTCAGCAACTCTTGGAGAGTTTCAAACTAGGGCGCGTCATGGTGCACAATGGTGTTGGAGTCAGAGAGCCAGCGCCGAGTGGGGTGCGAATTATCATTCGTATTTAGTGGTCAGCGCGCTGGTGCATTTTTCACAGGCCCTTTTAAATACGAAGGATTTAGCTACACCCATGATACTATAAATAAGAAGATAGTATATTGCGCATCTCGAAGAGAAGGGAGTCGTGACGTAACTGGAGACCCAAGTTCGTAATGGCCGAATGATTTCCGATTAGTTTGAATTGCTCGCGGTTGTATAGTCCATACTGTATGGTCACCCCCGTTAGGTAAATTATTCCGATTCAATTTTTTTGCACAAACTTACTAAAAAGAGTTCCTTTAACAAATCCACAGGATGCCAGGAGGTGCCGCGATCAGAAAATTGTTTAAACAATTTTTTTAAACAAATTCATAAATTAATTTTTCCAATTCGTTCAATTTTCTTAGATTTTTTGGGTCATTATGAGCAAAAAAAGTCTCTTGAGATCTTTCTCTAAAATTTATTTTTGTCGAGTTATAAGCGATTTAATATTTGAAAAACGCGAAAATCGACATTTTCAAGGCTTAATAACTCAGTTAAAAATTATTACTATTAAAGTTAGAAAGTGACCAAATCAAAGTCCACCCTACAAGATTCTGAAGAAATTTTTGTCATTATTTTATTACTAAGCTGTTATTTTTCTGAGCGCTAACTGCATATACCTAGGCGGCCGTCAATAGTGAGTGCGAAAGAGATGCACCATTCATGCCGTCTAATGGTGCATCTCACTTGCACTCACATTGACGGCCGCCTCACTTAGGGCTCATGGTTAACAATTAAAAATAACAGCTCAGTAATAAAGTAATGACAAAATTTCTTCAGGATCCTGTAGGGGGGGGGGGCTTTCAACTTTGATTCAGTCACTTTTTGACTTACATAATAATAATTTTTAACCGAGTTGTTAAGCCTTGAAAATGACCATTTTCGCGTTTTTCAAATTTTAAATCGAGTATAACTCAACAACAGTCAATTTTAGAGAAAAATTACAAGAGACCTTTTTGGCTCATAATGACCCAAAGAATCTAAAAAAATTATACGAAGTAAAAAAATTTATTTTTTGAATTTGTTTAAAAAAATTGTTTAAACAAGTTTCCGACCGCGGCACCTCCTGGAACTCTGTGTATTTGTTATAAAGAATTCTTTTTAAGAGATTTGTACAACAAAATCGAATCGGAATATATTACCTAACGGGGGCGACGATATAGCCTGGACTATAAGCTAACAACAAGAATATTCAAATTCCGGTCTCCAGTTACATCATGCGATGTGCGAACTCGGACGTATTTGCGCTACGGGAAGCTCCTATCTTGTTATTTATAGTATCATGGCTACACCGACTCGGCGTCGGCTTTCTGCCTCGGAAACAAGCGTGCACTATGGACGCGCCCTTAGGGCTCTATTAGTCTAGGTAACTGGTGGCGCAACTAGTGGCGCAACTAGTGGGCCCACCAAATTGTGAGCACGGGCAACTGGTGGCCGAGAATAGCCACCAGCAAAAATAATAAAATTAATTGGAATTGGAAAAATAATCAAATGCAATTGGAAACTTGTTTGTTATCAATTTTACAAAAAAAAAATATTCTTCATAAAATGCTCTTAATAGTGTAAAATATAAGATGCAACCATCAGATTCAAATTTTGTGAATTTTATACGAGGTATGTCAAAAAATATGAATTTCGCTCAAGAGTAAAGTATCCTTATAATAAACAATATAGAAAAATGTTTTATAAAAAGTTATTCGGAATTAAAAGCTATGTTTGAATATGCAATTACATTCTTCTAATTGAAATATTGTGAACTGTAAAGGTACTTTACTCTTGGACGAAATTCATATTTTTTAACATACCTCGTATAGAATTGATAAAAGTTTATATATTATGATTGCATCTTAGATTTTAGACCATATAAAGCTTTTTGTAAAAATAACTTTTTTAGTAAAATTAATAATAAAATACTTATAGATATTTGTAATTAAATGATGTTGGGTATCCGTAATTTAAAAAAAATTGCATTTTTTTTCAATTAGAATGATGTAATAAAATTAATGCGTCCCAAAACATAGTTTTTTTTTAATTCTTAACAACTTTTCATAATAACAATTTTTGATGTTGTGAAATCTAAAGGTACTTTACATACAATTTTTTTGTCATACCTCGTATAACATACACTATGCAGAGCATTTTATAAAGAATTTTTTTTTCGTAAAATTGATCAGAAAAAAGTTTCCCATATGGTTCCAAGTTACACAGACATACTGTACCTATATATATATATATATATATATATATATATATATATATATATATATATATATATATATATATATATATATATATATATATATATATAAAAGCTCAATTTTTTTAAAATTTCCAATTAACGTCACATTCGGATTCAGCACAATTAAAAACAAAATAGAAACATTTTTGATCAAGGTAAAGTGATGAATTCACCGATATTTCTACAATATAAAAAGAGCTTTTATTGTTTAAACAATGAATAAACAATTAACGGCTAAATCTGCGAGAAGAACTTTTTAATATAGCATATTTATAAATCAACAAAAAAGGTTTTAGAAAAATATACGCTTGTTAATAGAAAATATAGAAGTTAATAGAAAAGAAATACGAAGCACTCGATTACAATACAAATGAACTATTGGTGGCCGACACCAGTTGCTCAGTCTAATAGGGTCCATATAACATAAAGCCCCGGCTTGGTGGCGCCACCAGACCCGGTTACCCGGCTGGTGGACTGGTTCGGCCACCAGATCGACAACAATTTCTGGTGGCGCAAGTAGTTGCCGTAGTCTAATAGGTCTCATTTACTTAAATGCCCCGTGACGTCATGAGTCACTGGTGGAGCAACATGGTGGCGTCACCAGTTGCCTAATATAATAGCGGCCTTAGGTTACAACATGAGCATCAAACTACATCTTTTACACACATCTTTTAACTTCCGGAAAATTTTGGTGCAGTCAGTGCTGAGCGATTCCACCAAGTACCAAGTATCGGCAGATTGATGCTTTTTGGTAGAGTATATTTTGTAAAGTCTTACTATATTTTCCTTAATATGCACAACAATTATTTTTATGGCTTTTGGTGATATCTTGTGACTTAAAAAGTTAGTTAAAGGCAAGTCATATATTTAAAACAACAATAGTGCTATTTTCATTTAAATGAATTATTCAATGTATAATACAAGTAGCCTTCTATAAAAAACTGATCAATTAAGATTTTTGTGGGCAGAGTCGAAACTGTGGTTGAAGTATATTTGTTTTGCGTTTACTTACTGTATTTTCCATAAGTACAATTAATTTTAAAATTAGTACTTGATTTTCCTACTTACATAACTCCTCTCTCCACTTTCATGGATAGTCCTGACAAAATTTCTTTTTGGCCATACTTCTTGACTACTCTGTCGACATAAACAGCATAGTTGTCATGCATCGTCTGAAATAGAATATTTTATAAAATTACTATACTTTGTTTCATAATTATTGAGAACACTCGAAAAGGCAAGACATTATAAACCATGAAGTGCCGTGTATAATTCACAGGAGGAATTTATTTACTATAATATAAATACCAACTCGATCGGAAATACAGGTATAACCAAAAGCTAACGTATATCTCGACGAGTTAAAAATCTGATTTTTAAAGTAATTGTAGTATACTGAATATATACAAAAAATCAGATGGTTGGGGATTGGGTTTTAAATATAGAGGATATTGCAGAGGTCTTTCATCATCATCATCAGCCCTTTGCGTCCACTGCTGGACATAGGCCACCCTCATTTTTGTCCATTGTGCTCTATTATGAGCACTTTGCATCCAATTTCTTGACATTTTCTTGAGTTCGTCAGTCCAACGAGTAGGTGGTCTTCCTCTACTTTTTTATTTAGAGGTTTTTACTATGGTAAAACTCGAGTTTTCTGCGCCATAAAACTGGAACAAATCGACTAAGGTATGGTAACCCAAACAGAAGAGTCCCTGGTCCATTACGTTTTTAGTTGAGATGTAGAGCCACCAACCCTGCTATCAGCAAAAAAGTTATACACTTAAATGTCTAGTAAAGAGAAGATACCATATGAACTTAACAGAAAACGAAACGACTTGGCAAACGAAAACGGATTATGAATTTTGGTACCTGGAGTATAAAAGGACTACTACTAAACAGAAAGAGATTGTTACCAGTAGGTACCAGTTCTTACTGAAACGAAAAAAAGTTAATTTGTTCTATGTCCTGTGTGCCCATTCTTAAAATCTCCTAACCAAAATTTTTTTTCTGCTACCGACGTCATCTAAAAAGTCGTCGTTAGCGGCAATTACCGATGAATGGTGCATACTTATTATCCACATTTCATAACCTTTTATTATGAGTTTGACTTTTATTACGCATTCACTTGCATCATCCCAGTCTTTGATACATCTGCTATCTTCTTTTTACACCACTGAATAGATGTATGTAGCTGTACGTATGTATCTAGAGCAAATTTTAACAAAATGAGAAGAGTGCCCTGTATAAAAGATTTGAAGTTAGAACTAAGAGTTAGGTTGGTAGGTTACACGGTTCTTAGATATTACTACGGTTGTCCAGATCGACTAACCAATGAACATAAAGGGTGCGATTACGTCACGGGTGTACTGTCATTTGAATCGTAATACGATTTTTTTCGAATCCTGAGAAAACTAATAAGTATTTTAGAAAAATTTAAACGCAGAATAAAAGATTACGTTATTACCGAAGACGGAAAGTCCCTTAGAGTAAATAAAAAGTTTCTTTTGAATGAAATATTTGCAATTAAAAATCACACTCCTCTTTTATTTTCAGCCCTGTAACTTATTAAAATAAATATTATAGAAGTTTTCAGGGACCTTCAGCCCTCGATAATAATGTAGTCTTTCATTCAGCGTTTAAATTTTTCAAAAATATTTATTAGTTTTCTCAGGATTCGAAAAAAATGAATACATTTAAAACACATTGAAAATTTTGACGTGCCTCAAAATTTTGCATTTTGCTCCTTCTTCGGTATTTATTTGTATATGTCTTTTATGTATGGAAAATAGTCAAGATAGTTAAGAAATAAAGATGTTTAGTGGATTATAATACCTAATTATGGAAAATTGTTGATATTTATCCATATGCAATATTTACGGAAATCTAGGACTTTAATCTCCATTCTACACTGAAAATGAGTCGATGAATTTCCATTGGTACTAGATTAACTATTGAATACATACTATCCTTAGAGGTCAGCTAGGATTATGTGAATTAGAATTACTTGTATAATTTATTGTAAGAATTTAAATAATAGGTACCTAATAAATTTGGCACACTACGGCCTGTACCTGTCATTCCAAAATATCATCAACATTATTATTACGTTAATACATAATGGAGTTTTAACGTTTTCTACCTTATTTATTTAAACTCCTACAATAGGTACGATGTACAACTTTCATGAATAATTCAAAATAGGTTTTTACGGGAAACAACACCAAAATTACAAATACAAAAATATAAGGTAAACTAGGATATACCTACCGGGTGGTGAATTGGAAAACGGGCCATAGGAAACTCAATGTAAAATTCTAAACTGTTGAATTCCTGCTTCCCTAATTATTTTACATCAAAAGACATTAGAAACTATTTGTAGAGGATTGAAATCTGTATTGAAAAGAACTGTTAAAATTGTTCTACGAATTCAATATATTCCAAAATTTTGTAAAAATGCGTAAAAATACGTTTTTCAGCCCAAAATTAGGCCACACACAATGCAATAATGCGACAATGAATATTCACATTTTTGAACTGTCAATATTTTCATTTTATCATCAAAAGCAATACAGTTAATAAAATACCCTCAGCTGCGGAGAAAGTATTAATAATAAAGATTTTTTTATTCAGTCAATGGTGTGAGCACTGTCAGTTAAATAGTAACGTGTGGCCTAACTTTCCCACACATACCTACTGTGGCAAATGTATTATATTTTTCAAAATTTTGGAATGCGTTTAAATCGTAGAACAATTTTAACTTTTGATTTTAATACAGATTTCAATTCTCTACAAACATTATCTCATGACTTTTGATGTAAAATAATTAGGGAAGCAGGAATTCAACAGTTTAGAATTTTACATTGAGTTTCCTATGGCCCGTTTTACGATATTCACCACATGGTATTCTTTTCCTCATGATCATCTTTCAGTGCGTCACAGTTTTTCGATTTCTTTCTAACGCATTAAATTGTATGTGACAGAAAAAAAGGCACGTCCGTGATTACCGACATTTACAACATTTATTCTAGTTATTCTAGTTGTCGATAGATGGCGCCATAATAAAAAAATATTTTTTTTTAATTAGATAATAATATTACAAATATAATTTGTATAATTTTTAAGGCTATATTTTAAGGCTTTTTATTCCAAATTGAAAATAAAATGTGACAACTGTCACTTACCCTTTTTCCTATCATTTGTTACGCACTGAAAAATGCTCATGAAAAGGGCAATATAAGATAAAATGTATATTATTTGTCTTATTATTTAATAATAACACAAATACTACACATATCTACACACTAACACAACATACATTCAATGATCGAAAATCATTTAAAAATATGGGATTCTGTACTCTTGTGACGTGTGAAGTCAAAAATTTAAGTTTCCCCACCACCGTCGATCTAGACAACCGTAGTATGTCTAAGAACCGTGGGTAGGTTAGCACCTAGCGTTTTCTCGACTCTGTTTTGTGGAATGGCTCCTTGAGAGGAGCTACAGAAGAGATCTGAATATATCATGGACAGAACACGTCACAAACAAAGAGGTTCTGAGCAAGATTAATAAATAAATGGAAAAATCAAAATAAAGATTAATAATCAAAATCAGAAAAATTTGAATATCTCGGACATGCTACACGTGAAGAGAGACACAACTTGCTCTAAGTCCTTATGCAAGATCCAAGGCAAAAGAAGTATAGGGAGACCTAGAATATCATGGCTGCGCAACCTGAGAGAATTGTAGGGATGTACATCAAATAAACTTTTCAGAGCAGCCATCTCTAAAGTCTAAATAGATATGATGAATGCCGACCTCGGTCGCGGAGATGGGATTTGAAGAAGAAGATAGGTGTATGTACTCATCTATATGTTTACTACCCCGTGCCTTTCTTTTTTGTTTCACTAAGAACTGTTGATTTGAAAGCTTCTGGGCTCTTCTATAATTTTCTTCTGTTAGTACGTCTTTTTCTTACGGTGTCTATCCGTTCCAGATGTTGGAGATCTGAATGGTTATCTCATCTTTGCTTGCTGCTTTTCTGAATAGTCCGGTTGTCCGGAGCATATGTATTAAACCAATTTCTCAGGTTTTGAAGCCAATATATTCTTCTTCTCCCTGGTCCTCTCTTTCCAAATACCTTGCCCTGAAGGATGAGTTGCAGCAAGTCATACCTCTGTTCATTCCTCATAACATGGCCAAAATATTCTAGTTTGCGCTCTTTGATGGTGTTAATTATCTCGCATTCCTTACCTATTCTGCGTAGGACCTCAACATTAGTCACACGATCCACCCACGAAATTCTTCAAACACCACATCTCAAATGCCTCGAGTTTTCTTTAAGATACTTCGGAAAGTGAATCTACTTAGTATAATAATGTAGAAAATACATAGCATCTGATGATAGAGATTTCGGAAGCAAATGGTAAATCGTGACTGAAAATCTGAAAAGCGACTTCATCGTTATGAACGCTGACCTCGCTTTTCCTATGCGTTGTTTTATTTCACTTGAGTGGTCCCATTGGCTGTTTATGTTGGTACCAAGGTATGTGTAGCTGTCCACCCTGTCACTTGGTTTTTGGTTAACCAAAAGCTGTGTGTTTAATATTTCGCGCTTACTGACTACCATGTACCTTGTTTTTTTCGTATTGAGATCAAGTCCGTGTTCTCAACTTATATCTGATATGCGCGACATTATTATTTGCAAACCATCTAGACTATCTGCAAAAAATACTGCGTCGTCGGCATATCTAATGTTGTTTAGACGCATTCCGTTGACTAATACGCCTTCCTGTAGTTCTCCCAGCGCTTGTTCGAAGATATATTCAGATTATATATTAAACAACACCGAGGACAGAATGCATCCTTGCCTCACTCCTCTATCTATGGAGACTGCATCTGTCAATTGGTCCTCCATTTTAAGATTGGCAGTTTGGTTGTTATATACATCATATATGATTCTCAAGTCTCTATCATCTAATCCCGCTTTTTTCAAATGCTTGCTGTAGTCGATAAAACAGATATACACGTCACAGTTAACATCTCTGCATCTTTGCATATGCACTTGGACAGCGAATGGAGCCTCTCGGGTGCCTGACGCATACCGGAATCGAAACTACGTCCACGATACATGTCCTTCGCATTTTTTATATATAGGGCTTTTCATTCACAGTCATTTCTACGACATACGTTATTGGTATATACGATTATACAAACCAAAGACGTATGACGTAGATATATTAATATTATGTGACACATGACAGAAGCTCGAAACAAATGACAATCGATGAAAAGCCCTATTCTGCGGTAGATCACTTTTAACTAGGTTTTAAGTAAGTGGCTCATTAGGCTAATTGTTCTGTAGTCTTTGCATGTTTTGGCATTTACTTTATTTTGGTATGGCTACGAAGATTGACTTTAACCAACTTGGGAGTATGTTTCCAGTTAGGTACATTTTTAGTTTAGTGCGTCGTCCTTTAATATTGCAAGAGCCAAAATTCATAATCCATTTTTCTTTAATAAGTGGCCCTTTGTTAAGTCCATCCGGTATCTTGTCTTTAGTAGGCATTGTAGCGTAGAACTTTTTTTATAAGAGCATGGTGCTGATATTACTTCCCAACTCCCAACTTGGAGGACCAGGGACTCTTCTGTTAGAGTTACCATACCTTAGTCGACTTATTGCAGTTACCGGAAAGTCGCTATCACAGCGTCCCTCTCGAGTTTTTATCCTGGTTTTACATAAAAGTCATCATGTCCTATATATGACGCATATCCTAACACTAGTTATTACTCCACCATACATCTATTTCTCAATGTATACATATTTGTCAAGATGAGCTGCTTTATAATGAACTTGCTTTTGTTGTTATCCTAGTTTACATAAAACAAACAGATTTGTTTTATTTACCTACATATCAATGATATTACATATCGACGTTCTTACGTTTCATTTAATGTTTTGATTTAACTTATTTGCAAATGAATCATGACATTTGTGCAAAGATATAATGGAATATATCCTCGATAGAGAAAAAAGAGAAAGCAATAGGTAGTATAAACCTTATTCAAAAGTGTAGATATTAAAAAATGGATACTAAAATATGATACTAAATATAATACTAGGATACTAAAATAAAAAAGAGTGCACATTAACAGCATAGAAAAAGAAAGGGTGGTAAAAATTGCACGAGGGAAATCACCAATAAAGACATCACATCATGGGTAGTCCTTGAAAGGGGACTTTCACGTTGCTTTCTTGTTTTTAACTATTGAAGGTAATGGCAAAAGATTAAGTGTCTTTGTTTTTGTCTTCATCTTCAGGTCCGCCTCCATTTCGCAGTTTGGCTATCATCATTCCTATTTGAAATTTCACAGCCAAGACATCTTATTTCTCCCTATACTTTTTCTTCCTAAAATTTTTCCCTTTCCTAGATTATGTTTGGTCGCTGTTTAGTAGAACTTATATCTCCTTACATACAATGTAAAAAATTTTAAGTATTCTGTTTCTTTTTTAATTCCTTCAATAATATTTTTATTTTAGCAATAATGTTTTTGTTTAGTAGTGTATAATCTCAATGACTAATTTTAAATTCGAAATTCAACAAACAATATTGCATTCATGGGTTATTGGCCGAACATGATGATCACCTTGTTGTCCGTCAAACTCTATTTGGATAATGAAAGCAGTTTCACATAAAATTATTATATCATTAGTGGTTAAAATACCAGAAGTTCTACCCCAAAACTGGTAATCTTAATAAATTAAATGTTCAAATTGTCAAGAGGCGGATGGGTGGCAGCTTGAACATTTAAATTGCGAAAAGCAATGTTTATTTATAAAAAAAAAAACATTTTTTTGTGTTTCCTGACAGCAGTAGAATGAATTTTGAATTAAATAAATTACATACATTCTTCTTTTTGTGTCAATTAGTTTAATTCAAAAAAAATGTTCTTGGACACCTTGTATAAATAATTATGTTAATGTTTTTATTAATGAATAGAGAATTAAATGACCTTTCAAATGAGCTAGCACACGACTCCTATTCTCATTTAAAAAAATCATCGATTACGTCATCACTATCACGCCCAGATGGATGACGTCACTAGTATGATATATAATATGTCAAAATGTCAAAAATATGTCAAAAAATCATCATTTAAAAATAAAAATCTTAAGAGCATACAGTAGCGCGTCAAGAGACTTAGAACTTTTTGCATGGTGTTCAGGATGATTAATTCAGTCAATTTGTACTCTACGAGCTCCCTAGTGGGAAAGTTTTGGGGTAGTTCCGATTTCTTTCATTATATATATATATATATATATATATATATATATATATATATATATATATATATATATATATATATATATATTTTAATTTGGGTTTCTTGGGCTTAGGTTCACAAAGAAAAAGAGATGGTTATGATGTTATGTCATATCATTTAATCGACGTTTCGACAGGAATATCCTTGCCTTTTTCAAGATCATTACGTGACTAAAAAACATTTCGTCAAAGATACAATACCAAAATTTATTTTGTGACGTCTATTATTGTTATTGTTCACTGCCAACTTTACATGCAGGGTAAGTCAAAATGTTTTCTTAAATTTTGGTATTGTATCTTTGACGAAATGTTTTTTAGTCACGTAATGATCTTGAAAAAGGCAAGGATATTCCTGTCGAAACGTCGATTAAATGATATGACATAACATCATAACCATCTCTTTTTCTTTGTGAACCTAAGCCCAAGAAACCCAAATTAAAAAATATATTAAGGTTCAAGAATCATATTCAAACTATATATATATATATATATATATATATATATATATATATATATATATATATATATATATATATATATATATGTATGTACTTTGGGCTCCTGAATCCGAATATGAGGCTTGCGGACAGCTTCTTTCCGCTTTTTGCTAAAATCTGGAAAACTATTAACTTTTAGTAAATGGTATTTTAACAGAAATTAAAGTATTTAAAATTCCCTACAAATATCACTATTTACTTTTTTTTTCAGATGAACCGTTCGGTCTAAAGTGCAAGTTGAAAATTGCCAATTTTTAACGGTCTCGGCAAAACCCACTTTTTACATTCCAAAAATTTATTTTTTATTAAAATGCTGTCATTTGATAAATTTCTCCTAATTTTCTGTACAAAATAATAAATGTTAGTTCATAATATCAATATGGTATGTCTCTTGTGACAGCTTCCACGAATCCATTCCATCCTAAGAGGCCGGGAATGTCTCTGCTTTTCCCTTAGAGTCACAGAAGATCAGGGGCACAGATGGAGTCACAGTTTCAGTTGGTGTGAACATTCCCTTCGGATATGTTATCTTGATTTCTGATAAACCTTGAGTTTTTGTTCTTTCAAAATGTATTAGTTGAACAGCTCCCTGACTTCCATAAACCTCAGGCGCGGGTTTGGTTTTTAACTGAGGAATGGAGTGGTTAGGAGCTACTGCATGTTTTGGTGCAATACAAGAAATGCCACGCATGACGTGAAAAGTGTGGTATCCGTCAATTGTATGTACGTTAAAATCAGCGTTATCGTACACCTGTTGTGTAAAGCACGGCTGGTAAATTTTCTGCGGATCGCCTGCAATTGCTGACACTTCCAGACAAGCAACGCGCTTGCTCAAAGTCTTGTAGCGGCAGTAAGGCCCAGATAATTCGTCTCACCATTCCTTGCAGGGTTGGCCGTTTTCTCTACAAAAAGTACGGCTCAAGAAAATAGGTTGATGTAGTTTCCTCTTTGGGGTTTTGTTCATCCTATACAGAAGCTGTTCGCCTGGAAGTGTCAGCATTCGTAGGCGATCCGCAGAAAATTGACTTGCCGTGCTTTACATAGCAGGTGTACGATAACGCTGATTTTAACGTACATACAATCGACGGATACCACACTTTTTACGTCATAGGTGGCATTTCTTGTATTGCACCAAAACATGCAGTAGCTCCTAACCAATCCATTCCTCGGTTAAAAACGAAACCCGCGCCTTAGATTTATGGAAGTCAGGGAGCTGTTCAAGTTCAACTAATTCATTTTAAAAGGACAAAACCTCAAGGTTTATCAGAAATCAAGATAACAGATCCGAAGGAAATATTGACACCAACTGAAACTGTGACTCCATCTGTGCCTGATCTTCTGTGGCTCTAAGGGAAAAGCAGAGACGTTCCCGGCCTCTTAGGATGGAATGAATTCATGGTAGCTGTCGCAAGAGACATAGCAAATGAACTAACATTTATTATTTGTGCAGAAAACTAGGAGAAATTTATCAAATGACAGCATTCTAATAAAAAATAAGTTTTGGAATGTAAAAAGTGGGTTTTGCCGAAACCGTTAAAATTGTGAATTTTCAACTTGCATTTTAGATCAAACGGTTTGTCTGAAAAAAAAAGTAAATAGTGCTGTTTGTAGAGAATTTTAAGTACTTTAATTTCTGTTGACAGACCATTTACTGAAAGTTAATAGTGAATAGTGAATAATAATACTGAATGAATATTCACTTGCAAAATTACATCATTTTTTTTTCACTCATGTGAAAGTTTTAACTAGCAGGATCACAGTTTTGCAAAAAATCACTGGCAAGCAAGAGAGAAACTAGTGACATACGCGATAATAGAATGAAATCCAGGAGGAATAAAAAAAGGAGAAGACCAAGATCAAAGTAGCTGCAAGAAGTTGAAGAAAACGTACAAAACACGGGAGTAAAATACAGTGGAATCCCGATAAGCCAGCCCCTGATAACCCGGAAGTCCGGCTAACCCGGACCGATTTTGATCAGACAAATATTTCAACAATAAAAATGTACTATCCGTTGAAAGATAATTCGGATGGAATTCCCCAGATTATTTTGTGCTTGATATCGGCCCAGTCTCGTAATCTGGGGAATTCCATCCGAATTATATTGCAAGGGATAGTATGTAATATAATATTTGAGAGATAATGTATATTTGTGTAATTTGAACTATGTATACGATAGTAAAAATGACTCATGGCACACGGCGGCGGCAGAGCGACGGTCATTGTCTCGGATTTATCAGAAACAACAGGCACCTGTTATTCCTTTATTTATTTCAAACTGTCTTAACATTGTTTAAAAAAGACTAAAAGACTATTTAAAAAAAAAATTAAACAACAGTTTTCACTGTTCATAACATCGTTCCGATTGTGACTGTATTGTGTGTGTACAGTCTTGTATTGTTTGCTTCCGTTTGCTTAGGTTTGTGTTTGCGAGTTTTTAATAATTTATGTAGATGTGTAGGTACTGTGCATATTATATATTTCATGTTACTTCAATTATAACAAAGTTTATCTGTAAGTATACCGTATTTTATTAATTTTTACCATATTCTCCGGCTAACCCGGATTTTCTATAACCCGGATCGGCCGCGGTCCCGGTTAATCCGAGTTATCGAGGTTCTACTGTAATGGCAGAGGAAAACTAGACAGTAAAGATGGAGAGTGATTTACGATGATATTACTTTTTTATTATTATTTTTTCTCATTAGTTTTAACAGTTATTTACATCTGCTCCTCAACTTAACAGTTAAAATCACAAATATAGTCGGTTCGCTAAACTCAGAAACAACTGGCTAGTGATTTTAGTAAGTAATTTTGCCAATTTGGTAAAATTGGCAAAAAAATAATTACTAAATAGTTAATAATTACTAAAGAGTTAGTAATTTTGCCAATTTTGTCAAAATTGGCAAAAAAAACAAAAAAAATACCTACTAAAATCACTAGCCTGTTGTGAGTTTAGCGAACCGACTACACCTATAATATTTATGAACGTATTATTTTTCAGGCATTCAAAATATTCGTTAAATATACAATTGTGCAATACTAAAATTATCTAAAAATATAAAAAGCTAAAATTAATCAGTAAAAACTTGAAACAAAGTAGCCATTAATCATATTTCCAGCCACTAAAATCTTGTTTATTGACTAGATCAAAGACTGCTTTTATTGTATAATTTAAAAAAATATTGCCCAAGTTCTTATGATTTTTTACTACGGTTATAAAGGAAAGACCTCATCAGGTAAAATGAATAAATATTCTACAAATAAACCCTCGTGAAAAAAAACTAATTAATAATACAAACAATATAGATAGTTATATTATATGCCGATGATTGTCATGGCCCAGTTCATTTGTTCCGTTATGATCTTCATATATCCCTCTACTTTTTCTTCCCATTGGCGTGGCCTCCATTCCAATTGTCGTTATCCATCGTGTTTATTATGTCATTCTTGCTTGTCCGTATGTACCAAATTAATTCCTTTTTATACGTAAGTTAAGTATGTCTTCTGCCATTGCCATTTTTCTTTTTATCCAATTATTTCTAATATTTTGTTACTCTACAAATTCTACACATGAAATCCGTGTCGGTTGAAAATGTTATTATTCTTATTTCGTTTATTATTATATAGTTATTCATTTCTTGTATCGTTATATTCCGAACCATAGCCTTTTTTTGTTTAGAGTATTAGTCATAACGTCAGTCGCATAATTAAAATTATCGTCTTCTTTTACAATTAGAATCAAATTCATTCGCTTAAATCACAACATAAACTTAGTTCACAAAAGATAGAACTACCCACGGAAAAGTTGGGGTTAAGGCTGCCTGATTTGTATTTCTAGATTTCAAGAAAATGTTTCTTATAGTTATTGTCGTTAAGTACGATATACTTAGACAGGTCCTTAGGAATGCTATAATTTAATATCACTAGATTTTTCATAGCAGCTAATATACTTGGCAATAACTTCAAGGCAATTCCTTGCAATTGTAACTAAGCTTATAGACAGTTGTTTACACCAGGGCAAAGTCCCTAAGAGCTGGAACAACTCTAAAGTTATTACACAAGAAAGGTGATAATCGAAAGTTGGAAAACTATAGGCCCATCAGTCTAATGTCACACCTGTTTAAAGTACTCACCAAAGTCATAACTACCTGACTAACAAGGAAATTAGATGAATACCAACCATATGAACAGTCCGGATTTAGAAAAGGCTATTCAACTTCCGATCACCTGTTAACCACAAAAATACTAATAGAAAAATGTAACAAATACAAGTTTCCAGTTTTAGACTACGAAAAAGCTTTCGACACTATAGAACACACGGCCGTAATAACCGCATTGCAAAATTGTAGAATAGACAGCAAATATATTAACTTAATAAAAGAAACTATGAACCAAGCTACAGCTACATACTACCTAAATGAAAATGAATACACGAGCCCTGTACCATTAAACAGGGGAGTCAAACAGGGAGACATTCTACCACCCAAACTGTTCACCTTAGTTTTGGAGGACGAGTTTAAAAATCTAAATTGAAAACATAATGGAATAAACATCAATGGCCGCTACCTCAGTAATCTACGATTTGCGGATGACATAATCCTAATAGCTACTGACCTACAAGAACTGCAAACCATGCTTTCAGAACTACACACAGAATCTTCTAAAATAAGACTGAAAATTAATTTAAACGAAACAAATGTCATGCACTCCGAAGAAACCGTGACAATAATAAACGACAAAGTTATAGAAAAAGTTGAAGAATATATACTTAGGACAAAAAATAATACTAAATAGGGAAATTCAAACGGAAAAAATAAAAAGAAGAAGAAAATTAGCATGGGCAGTATTCGGCAAACTGAACTATATACTCAGAAATCAGCAAATTCAACTACATCTTAGATCTAAAGTTTTTGATGCATGCATTATTCCGATATTAACATATGGCGCACAAACATGGACAATCACAAAAAATAATATGAACATACTCAGAGTCACTTAACACGCGATGGAAAGAGCAATGCTTGGCATATCACTTAAGGATAGGAAAACAAACACATGGATAAGACAGAAAACCAAAGTCACCGATGTGGTACAAAAATCACTAAAATTGAAATGGGGATACGCTTGACATGTAGCTAGGAGCGATCTAAACAAACGGCACAGAACAATTCTAACCTGGAGACCCTACCAACACCAAAGACCCAGAGGTAGAGTTGCACAAGTTTGACTTGAATGTTTGAACTTGACTTGAGTTTGACTTAATTTAAAGTCAAACTCAAGTCAATCCTTCTGACAAATATTTCAAGTCAAGTCAAACTGGTCAATCGTACAGGTTTGAAAATTCAAACTGTTTGTCAAACTAGTTTGAAAGAGTTTGAAAAATAATTTATTTAGTAGATATACTTTTTTGTCGAGATTGACATGTTAGTTGCCAAATAAGATAAGAAAATTAATAATACAATGAGTGCCACATAAAAGTAACTTAATACAGGAAGCGATTATAATCAAAATAGGGTCGTAAATTTAAATTTCTTGAAAATGATTCCTGAATGCTTAGAACTGCTTGCTGGCAAGTTTCGTTTTATCCATATAACTTTTTTATATTTGAGTGTTATTTACTAGATTAAAACAAAGAATTCGTTGGATAGTTTTTTTATCATACAAAGTGTAATTTAATCTACTTTGGGAGCGTTCAAATATTACGTAACGCAAGTTGTGGGAGGGGGTTATGTAAAACGTTACGGCGCGTTACACGGGGAGGGGGTAGGATGGTTCGAACAGCGCATTACGTAACATTGTTTTTTTTACTTAAATAAAAAAAAACTACCGAATTACAATCTTCCACCTTTTCAACTTTCGTTTATATTTTACATAGAACCCCTGGATTGTATTATATTGCCCCCTCACGCTCCGCTCATGATAGCACAAAATAGTATTCAAGTGAAAAAATCTTAAAATTTGTATTTAGCAGATCAAGCACAGTAACATGTGTCTCAATGGACAGCTCAAAATAAAAGGATTTGGAATTTTTATGATTTTCTTTTATTAAAAAAGGCATTTATTTATCTTAGGGCCAGTTCGAAAAAACATCTGGTACCAAGCTGCTAGTTCACTCGAAAATACAATACAAAAGTATTGCTGTATATTCGTTGGTATTTCTTTAAAATTCAAAACTAACCATTGGGTTATTAGACCTGTATCCTGCGTACCAAAAAAAAGTTGATTAATAGCAAGCTGAAAATTTGTTAATAGTTTAACGGCGTCTAGTCGGACAAACTTAGATGTACGGGAACACTGGAACGGTGGAAGTTTTAATTGTGGAACAGTTTAAAAATTTGGAACGTCAGATTACTAAAACGTCCCATGTATTTTGTCGGACATAACATCCAATTAATTTGTTACCCTTTCATTAAACTCTCATGCAAAAATCAGACTGCTATTACTAACCAACATGATTCCTGTCATTTGACATGTTCTTCATGTTCCACTCATTAAAATGACCAGTTGGTGATAAACACCAGTCTGATTTTTGCATGAGAGTTTAATGAAATGGTAATAAATCAATTGGAAGTTCTGTCCGACCAAATACATGGAACGTTTACGTAGTCTGACGTTCCAAATTTTTAACCTGTTCCACAATTAAAACTTCTCCTGTTCCAGTGTTCCCATACATCAAAGTTTGTCTGACTAGACACCGTTAAGCTATTAACAAATTTTCAGCTTGCTATTAATCAACTTTTTTTGGTACGCGGGATCCAGGTCTATATGGTTTTATATCTACAATTTAAATTTATTTCGGATACAGGCTGCAAATGTTGGTTTAAATTTTTAAAAAAGTAATGTATAAATATGCATTAATAGTATGGTATAACTAGACCCAAACTCAGACATCCAAAGTGAAAGTTATCCTCCAACACCAAATTGTTCTATATGGTCCACATAATGTTAAGAAAAAAGTCACACCATTTTGAGCGTCCGGTTTGGGGGGGGGAGAGGGGGAAGAAATCGGTAAATTCGGAGTTTTTACGTTTTTCGTCAATATTTCTAAGACCATGCGGTTTCTAAACGATTCTACATGAAATTTAAAACAAAAAAGGTCCTATACATATTTGTTATAAAATCAACGGTTCCAGAGTTACGGAGGGTGAAAAGTGGAAGTTTTCGATACTTTTTATATTTTTTGGATAATTTGTAATATTATTTCTGATGAAAGAAATTATCTTTAACAGGATTGTGTTTTATAAATAAAATTTGCTATTTCAGTGGCATGTTAGTGATAAGCCCTTGAATAAACTTCAACCTCGCCACCCAATACCATCATCAATTGCCCAAAAAATATAAAAAATATCTGAAACCACATTTCACTCTCCGTAACTCTGGAAGCGTTGGTTTTATAACAATTATATATAGGACCTTTTTTGTTTTAAATTTTATATAGAACAATTTTTAACATTATTTACGCTAAAGTATAGTGTTAGAAATATTGACGAAAAACGTAAAAAAACTACTAATTTACCGATTTCTCCCCTCCAAACCGGACGCTCAAAATGGTTTAACTTTTTACTGAACAATATGTGGACCATATAGAAAAATTTGGTGTTGGAGGAAGACTCTTACTTTTGATGTTTGGGTTAGGCCTTTTTTTGATTATGCATTGGGCCTTTTTTATTTCAAATTGAATGTAGAACATTTTTGTATAAAAGGTTGTTCATGCTAAACCGCATAGTTTTAAAAATATTGACGAAAAACGTAAAAAACTACGAGTTTACCGATTTCTCCCCCCTCTCCCCTTCAAACCCGACGCTCAAAATAGTGTGACTTTTTTCTGAACATTATGTGGACCATATAGAACAATTTAGTGTTCGTGTTGGATGATAACTTTCACTTTGGATGTCTGGTTTATGCCATTATTTGGATCAATTGTATCATACTATAAGACGCTATAAGCTTTCTTAAGGTGATACAGTAGCGATCAACAGGTAGCAAAAACGCGTTCCAAGATTGCATATGTAATTTTGAATATTTTTCGAGATATTTGGCACACGTATTCGTAATATAATAAAGAATGGCGGTACAGAGCCCAATTTAAAAAATATATTAATATTTGGAAACTACTCTGTAATTAAGTACAATATTAAAAAAACGAGCCTGTACCGCCATTAAGAAGACCAAAAAAATACAATTTCTGCAAATAAACTTTTTTATCCTATGCCTAGATTTTGTGTCATTTTGGAACTACTAATGAAATAAAAAATTTTAGTAGTTCCAAAATGACACAAAATCTAGGCATCGGATAAAAAAGGTTATTTGAAGAAAGTGTATTTTTTTGTTCTTCTTAATGGCGGTACAGGCTCGTTTTTTTAATATTGTACTTAATTACAGAGTAGTTTCCACATATTAATATATTTTTCAAATTGGGCTCTGTACCACCATTCTTTATTATATTACGAATACGTGTGCCAAATATCTCGAAAAAATATTCAAAATTACAGCCGTAATCTTGGAACGCGTTTTCGCTACCTGTTGATCGCTACTGTTTCCTCTTAATAATTATTATCCTAACTGGCGCGTTTATTGGGTTTTATTTATCTGTCTGCGGTTTAAATATCATATCAGCCAATACATTTCTATGTTCATTGAAATTTGTCAAAAAAATTTTTTTGGACCTTGTTGGGAGGGAGATCTCCCCTACCCCTCCCCCACCCGTTACTCCCCCCTCCCCCGTTGATCCGCCACTGAACAAATAAACACGTTGCGTAATATTCAAACTTTTCAAACTGTTTGAAGATGTTTGAATTCAAGTCAAACCTAAAGATATCGAAATCAAGTCAAGTCAAACTTTTTTATACAAAAAGTTTGATTTTCAAGTCAAGTCAAGTTTGTTGAGTAAAATCAAACTAGTTTGACTTGATGCATCTCTACCCAGAGGCAGACCTCCTATGAGATGGACAGATGATCTGAAACGTACTGCCGGGAAAAATTGGCTACAAGTAGCGTACAACAAAAAACAATGGAACGGAAGACTTAAAGAGGCTTATGTTCAGATGTGGACGTAAATGGCTAGACGAACAAGAAGAAGAAGAACTTTAATGGCCCTCAAAGAGATGAATTGACAGAAGAGTGGACAAAGCTCCAAAATGCTGAATTGGTGACTGTATGGTACTGAAAACATCGTCAGACATATTAAAACTAACCACCGAATGAGATGGGAAGGGCATGTAATAAGATCACAAGAAGAGAAAGTGTTAAAGATAGTGTTTTTTGAGAGACCAGACGGTAGAGGATCAGTAGACCGTCCCAGAAAAAGATGGAAGGATGATGTTGAAGCCGATTTATGGCACAACAATGGGAAATGGAAGTAGAAGATCGTAGAAAATGGAGGGCTATAGTGGATGCGGCGAAGACTCGCCCCCCAGTTGTAAAGCCAGTCAAGAAGAAGAAGAATCGGAAGAGTAACTTTAATAATATCCAACTTCTAATTGGAGAAGAAACTCAAGAACAAGAAAAATGACAGATTGTTGAGTTCATTTAATGCTAGGAATACAAAAAAAAAATAAACTAATTGTTTTTCCTTGTTTTACTTTTTCTTTAAGACCGTATGCCAGTGTTTTTCTATCGGGGGGGTCATCGACTGAAAGAAAAAATTGAGGTTCTTAAAACACAATTTTAGTGGGAAGGATGTGCTTGTTTGTTTTTCAAAAGTTTATCAAATTGTGGTACTATTTTTGAAAGGTTACGAATCAAATCATTTTCTAATTGCAGTCTATTTCTCTTTTTAGTTTTAATGTCTACAATTAAAGAAAATGTCAGTTCACACAAGTATGAAGTGGCGAATTTTACTAATAATTTAAGAGCTTCCCTTGCCACCTCTGTTCATTGGTGTTTTATTTTTATCCAAAATACGTCGACACTTTGCGAATAAAATTCCATTTTAAGCCTGCCATCAGCAGCTAAATCTAGAAGACATTCTTTCATTTTTTTTGTTGACATCAGTCAGATCTATTGATGTGTCCAACAAAGGGTTTAGAATCCATCTACGCCTGTTTTCAGATTCAGAGTGCAACTCTGGAAAGTATGTCAAAAGTTGTCCTTGTAAATTATGCAAGCTCTGTATAAAGCAAAGATTGTGAGCCGATACTTCAAAACTTTGGTCTGTTGCATTATCTTCCATCTATCTTCTGAACACATGGAAAATACTCAAACATTGTGTTTAGCAGAGAGGTTGACTACAAGCGAAGTTTTGTGTGAAATGCTTTTACTTTATTTTTAGCTGTTAAAATATCCTTTTCTCTTCCTTGAAGGTTTTTATTCCACCTTGAATTGTTAAGGTGGCTAAAAAGATCTGCCAAAATGCTAATTTCAAGAGCCAATAAGGTCAGAAAAACCGTAAGCATATTTAGATTTTGCATCTTGTAAGAACATTAACAATTCAGCTCTCAGTTCCAGAACTCTTATCAACACTTTCTTTTGGATAGCAAACTGACCTCTGTGTGATAAAGGAGATTTTGATGAAGCGAGTCCATATCTTCACACACGATTCTGAATAGCCGGGTTTGCAAAGCTTTACTGATAGAATTTACAATTTTTAATACCTCCTTGAGCACGTTATTTATATCAGAAGGTACTACCTTAGAGCCTGTCGATGAAGAAAACAGTGTCCAGAATATGTTTGGCATTATCGATTTTATTTTGCAATGAGTCCGCTATTTTTGCCATTCAAAGTTTTAATGCCATCGCTACAAATAGCGGTATATTTTTCCCAATCAATATTGTAGTTGCAAGTGCTTTCTAAAAACATATCGTACAAACACTGGCCAGTAGTGTTTGCAGGAGGTGCTTTGTAAAATAAGATTTCTTCCGTGATACTGTCATCTGCTTCAAAGCGCACAAATACTGCAAACTGTGCACAGTCGGAAACAACTGTAGATTCGTCAAACTGCAAATCAAAATGTTGGCTGTTCTTTAATTTTTGGCCCGCATGAATAAAAGATAAATGTACCAAAATAGGAAAAAATTATTACCTAACGTATGTAGTTTTTAATTAAATTATTTCTTTGGCTTTCTATGACCCCAGGGGGTCGCCAGAATATTTAAACCTGTAAAGGAGTCACAAAATAAAAAAGATTGAAAAACACTGCGGTATGCTACTGACCAGTGATAACAAATTTAACATTTAACTGAAAAACGAGCATACCTGACGAGATGAGTGAATAATATTTACATTAGTAATGAAAATTAACAAAGAAAAAGGTGTAAATTAATAAAAAAAACAATAACAGTAATACACTCATGGACAAAATATCAAATATTTTTTTAAATAAATTCTGGCCAATCAAGTCGTTTATTGTGAAGAAGAGTGTATTGTAACAATATAGGTTTTTATGCGGAGAAAATTGCGAAAAAATAATACTTAATGTTAGATAAATAGAGTGATAAATAAGTGTTTTTAACTATAAGTGCATGATCAGTAACGATTATTGTCCCAACTAGCTCTTTTTACAGAAACTGTTTAAAATGGTAAAAAATTAATGAAACATATTTCGAAATAATAATTATGACATACCTTAATATAGCTATACTAACTTAATAAAATATGAAAACATATTAATATGCTAATTAAAGTAAACTAAAAAAAAATTAAAATTAGGGAACACCCGAATTTGAACAGGGGATCTCTTCATCTGCAGTGGAATACTCTTCTACTGAGCTATATACGCTGTTGACTAACGTACTTTTCAACTGGATCTAAATGCCATTGCATTATTTTAATTTAAAACTGCTTAAAATTCAAAATAAAACTCAATGCATCCGTGTAAAGCTATTGAATATTGCGTTGTTATCGAGTTCTGAGCTATTCTGTAATTTTCAGATGTCTGGCTAGCCAGGAAGTATGTTTAAAATCCAGATTTTTGGACACAGTGACAAAGAGATAGGCTAAGAACAAGTGAAGTATATAAAAACATTTTAATAAGTATATGAGTAATATCAGTAATCTAAAATTATTTTGAAATAATAGTGACTACAAAAAAATTGAAAATTCTAAAATATTTAATATTTTTGATAATGAGTGTATACTTGCTTTGCTGCTTGTACAACTTGCTTTTCATTATCCAGAGCACAGCAAGTGAGTGACCTCAACAAAAATGACGCCAAGATGAATGCTCTTGACCTTTAATGCAATTCGTAGTGTGCGGAAATAATTTTAGCTTGAAACAAAATAACCCATTAACAAAATGCACCAGAAAGAACTGGTATCGACGATTTTGGTTCGTTGTAATAAAAATAAAAACAGTTATTCATTGTTTAAAAAATGGTTTACTGTATACCGTGTGCAAATATTAAATTGTGTGACATTTTTTCATTTTAATTAATTAATTAATTAAGGCGATTGATATGCTGATAGGTTATACATGTTAAACTGTAAGAGTATTGAGTTAGTAGATGCACTTAAATACAAAATACAAATTAAGTTAAAAAAATTAACAAAGCCAACTAAGCCCATCTAGTAAGATGTATCTAGACCAGAGATATGTTAAGGATAGACCGGGCTAGTCATATGCCACTCAATGTATCGAGGTGTAACGCCGACATAGGATTGAGTGGTCTAGCCATCTTTGTCTGTCACATGCGCGGATCGCTTGGTTAAAAAAGATAGATAGACCACCGATCGACTGTTTCCATGCTGTTTCCACGTTACGTTTTTTTGGCGAGTATGCATTGTCTTACGCTTAATATGTCAATGATCTAGACCCCCTTACTTGATGGTCTCCAATACACGGTGTACGCAGCTTACGACGTGTATTAGATACCACAGGCTAAGTCGGTTGTCCCTACAATTCACTCCGTAATTTGAATTTGTTTTAGAATTACTCTTTTTTAACTATTTTCTGTTGTTAGATAGTTTTTGTCTTTCAAAATTTATTAAAAGTAACGAAAAGTAAAAATTTTTCCTACGGCGTGACGTTGTACAAAGCCTACAGTCTCTATTGGAGACCACAGCCTTAGAAACCCGAAACCCTCAAACGCGTGAACGCATATCACAGCAGATAAATAACAGTAAAATGCACAGAATAGCGAATATACCAAATGAAAACATAACCATCAACGAATGTTGGTACGATATACAAAATTCAATTTTAGAGGACGTAAAGAAGTCTTTAAAAATACTTACAATATTGGCAAAATTGAATGGATGACACAAGAAATTCTAGACCTGATGGAAGTTAGACAAAAAATACAAAAATTGAAATATAATCAACTACCGTGAAATCAACAAAGTCATAAGAAGAAAAATTAAACAAGACAAAGAATCCTGTCTCGAGAATTCAAATAAAGAAATATAAGACTTCCAAAAAAAAAACTAAGAAAATGTGTTCTTAGAATAAAAGCAATAATAATTGTTAACATGTGTTTTATTAAAAAAATGATTATCCCTTGAATTTTTAAATAAGGAATTTTTAAGAACGGATCGAATGGGACAGAACATTAAACAGAACGAGTTCCTATAATATTTACAAGAAATAATGAGGAAATAAGAATACCTACCATACATGACAGGATTATCAGAAAAACTGAAAAAGATAGAAAATAATTGCAACCTTTCAAGACATCCAAAACAACAAATACATTGAGATCCATTTTTTTTAAACTAAACCTAATCATAAACAAGATAGAACAAAGAATTATATTTATAAAATACCTTGTGAATGCAACATTTTTATTTATCTGAAACATCATATGTTATATACGTGAACATACGTGAACATCACTTTTATATCAAAAATAGAAAATTTGATAGATCCCAAATATATAAACACGCATTGGAAAATGAAAATATAGTTCAATGGAAAAAATTCAAGTATAGTTCTAAAAGAAACAGATGGTAAAAGAGAAAATCAAAGGAGTGGCCCTAATTATTTTAAATGCGTCCAATTGCGCCGCAAATTCCTCGGTAAAATGCAGTAGGATCTGGTTTCCAATATAGTTCAGAGAAATAAGGAAAAAAATATTCTGTTGGTGACAGGTGACACAACCCCCTCCAGGCCGAAACCAAATTTTTTGAATAGTATGGACATCTTTAATAATAACCTATATATTTCCTGCAGCCGATTTTGATGATATACATAGTTGTAAACAAATGAATATCAAAAAACGGTAAATTTTCGCTTTTTTCGTCTATTACCAAAAAGTTAAACATTTTAAACAAATTTGAGAGTAAGAAACTTATAAATTGTATAAAAAACTTCAATATGGTTATTGGTTGCTTAGAAAATTGCAAAATAAATCATTAATTTTTAGTTTCTATAAATATTCATAACTTCTGTAAAAATTAACTTAGAACCTTCTTATTACACGGAATGCTGAGACTTCTGGTGCTTAAATCTTATCCTAATAGTTTAAAAGTTATTTAATTTGTTTATGCCAAATTAATTTTTTTTTGTAACACTATAAGTCAGAAAATGATGAAGTTATAGTAATACTTTATATGGTTTATGAAAGAAGAAGATTTACACTATTAATTTAATTAAAAAAAATGACAAAAAATAATTCTAAATATTGCAGAATTATTTTGCAGAAACATGTGAATTAAAAAAAGACGGGGATACCTTCATCCCTAATTGTCTTAGGACAATTGTTTTTCTGACAAAATGTTTATAAAAATTTAGTCTTTCTAAATAAGAAAAAAATAATTTTTCTACGGGTAACGGTTAAAAAGTTATTCCAATTGTTTATAAGTAAGCAGAAAATCGACATGTTTTTGCAAAATAATTTTACACTGTTTAAAATTACTTTTTGTCATTTTTTTAAATTAAATTAATAGTATAAATGTTCTTCTTTTATAAACTGTCCGAAGTATTACTGTAACCTCATAATTTTTTGACATATAGTGTTGCAAAAAAATGAGTTTGGGATAAACAAATTAAATAACTTGTAAACAATTTGACCAATTGCTTTAAAATTTAAAATATAATTTAAGTACAAGAAGTCTCAGCATTCCGTGTAATAAGAAGGTTCTAACTTAATTTTTACATAAGTTATGAACATTTATAAAATCTCAAAACTTATGATTTATTTTGCAATTTTCTAAGCAGCAAATAAGGATAGACATTCTCAAAGACATTCCCATTAAAAATAGTTGATTCTCAAATTTGTTTAGAATGCTTCATTTTTTAGTAATAGACGAAAAAAGCGAAAATTTACGGTTCTTTGAACTTCACTTGTTTATAACTATGTATATCATCAAAATCGGCTGCAGAAAACATGTAGGGTTAAGGATCCTATTATGAGACCCGGGCCCTGATTCTAAATCAAATTTCGACCAAAAACAAGTCGCTTTCAATATGGCGACTGTCGAAATTATTTGACACGGAGATGAATGAATGGCCAAAAGCGAGGTTAGGTTTAGTTTAGATGTGTTTTGTTTATTTCTTGCAAGGAAAACTAAATCAAAAGGTATTATAATATAACTGGGTTTAATTGAAATTTGCTTGTTTTGAGGAATTAGATAGAATAGTATTAAATTAGAAATATAATAATTGAGAATGTCCACAACATGAATCATCAACTCAATGAAAGATGTGAGGTAATAATCTGGGAAAATTAGTAAAAAACAAGGAAAATTAATTACCAGCTATTTTATTACTGGACATGCTGAAATCAAATCTTAAGATTTCCTATATTAGTAATATAGCTGTGCAAAGTCCACAGAAAGTGTGCTATTTTGTTTATAAACAAATTAGCGCTCCGAAATCTTTTTTTTTATTATTGCTCTATAACTCCGAAAATTTTAACTTTAAACCAAAACACTCACATAAAAATTGACAGTAATTTAATTCTGCACATTGATAATTTATTCCAATTTCCTTCGACGGAAATTTTCTTCGGAAAATTCGGGTTTTCCAAACAAAATCTTTAATTTTCAACTAAAATTTGAGGGAAGTAATTATTTATCAATAATTAAATAATTTGGTGACAGTGACATAAATCTTTTTTGTTATGAGTGTCTTGAAGATATGAAAATTTGTATGTACAAAGAGGACCGGAATTAAAAGGTATCTAATGGTTCAAAGATTAAAATCCTGTTGTTTATAACTCTGTCGCAAATGCCGGTCAAATTTGACCGGTTATACCTGGAATCACTCCTCGCAATTCAATTTGTTTTTCTTCGAAAAGGACACAAGCCGTGCTCTTTTCAACAGCGTTAACTTAATTTAATTTAATCTAATATTTTCTGAGGGGTTCTATTTGTTTATAAGCCAAAAAATTGTTTCTTTATAACATTCCTGAGACCGCTCAAATGGTCCAATTTCAATCCTGTAAGGTACGTTGAATAGGTATAGTGCTTTTTTATATGAAAATCATAGTTATTCTGGTGTATCATAATCTTTCTGGTTATTATTTCGACCTAAATTTTTTAATTAACATTTTAATTATTGCTAAACTATTGGTTAGATTGTCGCCGGTCTCCTGATATACAGAGAGGGGCTAAATTATGGAATAAATTCATTTTCTCTAAAATGGACGATTTTAGAGAAAAATCCCGAAACAGGTCGTTTTTTATTTTTAAATTAAATTTCTTGGCATATATTTCAAACTAGTGACGTCATCCATCCGAGCGTGATGACGTAATTATTTTTTTAAATAGGAATATGGGTTCGTGTTGTAGCTCATTTACAAAGGCGTTCAATTCTCTATTCAGTATTATAAACATTAATATAAATATTTATACAGGGAGGCCAAAAAAAATTTTGAATTAAATTAATTGACGCAAGAAGAAGAATGCATGTAATTTATTTAACTCAAAATACATTCTATTGCTGTCAGAAAATAAAAAAAAATGTTTATTTTGCAAATAAACATTGCTTTTAGCTTAAATTAAAAGTTCAAACTGCCAATAGGTAGGAGGGAGGCTGTTTGTGATTTAATTTAAGCGAAAAGAAATGTTTATTTGTGAAATAAACCTTTTTTTCTATTTTCTGACAGCAGTACAATGTATTTTGAGTTAAATAAATTACATACATTCTTCTTTTTGCGCCAATTAATTTAATTCAAAATTTTTTTTTGGCAACCCTGTATAAATACCTAATGATATTAATGTTTATATTACTGAATAGAGAATTAAACGCCCTTTCAAATGACCTACCACACGACCCCTATTCCCATTAACAAAATTATCGATTACGTCATCACGCTCAGATGGATGACGTCACTAGTATGAAATATATGCCAAAAAATTCTAATTTAAAAATAAAAATCGACCTCTTTCGGGATTTTGCTCCAAAATCGTCCGTTTTAAAGAAATGAATTTATTCCATAATTTAGCCCCTCTGTATAATCTACTATAATAAATCTTTCATGTCTTCAATTATTTAATTATTGATAAATAATTAGGTACTTCCCTAAAATTTTAATTGAAAATGGCAGATTTTTTGGGAAAACTCGGATTTTCTGAGTAAAATTTTTGTTGAAGGAAATCGGAAAAAAAATAACTTTGTGCAGAACTAAATTACGGTGAATTTTTATTTGAGTGTTTTTGGCTCAAAGGAAAAATTATAGGAGTTACAGACCACTAATTGAAAAAAAAAAAGAAGATTTAGGAGTGCTAATTTGTTTATAAATAAAATAACACACTTTCTTCGGACTTGTCATACCCCATATTACTAATATATGCAATCTTAAGATTCGATTTTAGCAATAAAATAGCTGGTAAATAATTTTTCCCAAAAATGGTATTTTTTCGATAATTTTCCCAGACTATCAACAAAATCCAAGAAACCGAAGCGCCAACCCAAATTCTGAGCAGTCTCAACATGATAAGGTTAATATCCCCAGTTGCTGTCATGGCGGTGTCGAAATGAAATTGCGACTGTCGAAATGAATTAGAATCAGGCCCCCGTTCCTAATATGAGACCCCTGTCTTTAGAGTCTTGTAAGTGCTGCAGCCTGGTGACTGGGGTAAAAACTTAGCTATGGTAGTGTTTCTGTAGGCTGTGAACAAATCGAGGGTCTGTGATTTAGTATTACCAGTCGGTGAAGTTTTTAAGTTTTTTGCGAGTCAAAAGTTTTTTAATCGGTGTAGCTCAAACTGAACTTTTATTTTTAAGGTGAGAGAGAAAAAATCACCTTAGTAATTACTTGATAGCTACTTAAATTGGTTACAGAAACACGCAATTATAGTGGCGTAAAAACCAATCCTAAACTTAAAATATGGACTAAAAAGTTCACACGTGGTTGCTCCTAATATGAGAACCTCAAGTGTGCCTAATATGAGATAGGGTACTGTAATGTTTTGAGTATAGCATCATGTATTTTTACTTTTTTATTGGGAAATAAGCCACAATTTAAGTTAAAAAGCAAATTTATTGACGTTTATACTTCCAATTTCTAGTTTTAACTTAAATTGTGGCTTATTTTCCAATAAAATAGTAAATTGCATAATATACCACAAACAAACAGCTTCAGAACAATAGAATCATGTCTACAGCATGTAATACAGTTTATATCCAGAACAATGTGTTAAAATAATTTGTATCACCTTATTAACATGTATAACGTGGTGTCTCATAGTAGGATACCACATGGTCTCATATTAAGACACCTTTTTTTAAATTGGGAATTTTGACATTTTGAATAAATTAATTTATTGTTAAAAAAATGTTAGTTTAAAATTAATTTTGAACCTGTTGCAATATAATAGCATAATTATCTGACATGTATTAAATTTAAGACTTCTTGAATCCATAAACTGTACGATTACCAAGAGTTTTAAAAAAAGGGTCTCATATTCGGATCCTTTACCCTAGGTTATTAATATAGATGTCCATACTACTCAAAAAAATTTGGTTTCAGCCTGGAGGGGGATGTGTCACGAGAAAAATCTTATTTCTCTGGACTAATAATAAAAGAGGAAATTATTAGAAAAAATTACCATTATTAGTACATATCGAGGACATATCATATTTATGGTTTAAAATAATATACACATACACTCAATGTTTAGTGATAATATTCAGAGTAAACTAAATGGAAGGCCAAATACTTACCATGTCGGGATAGTATCATGAGGTTTTTTCTCTGAATTTGTGCTCACGATTTACTTATGGGATCACTACCTGCAGAATTGTACTGTTATTATTGCATGTGGTTGTCTTTTCAAAGACAAATCACATGCTATGATTTTTGTGAATGATCTAATGAACTATTGATAATATTCAGAGTAAACTAAATGGAAGGCCAAATACTTACCATGTCGGGATAGTATCATGAGGTTTTTTCTCTGGATTTGTGCTCACGATTTACTTATGGGATCACTACCTGCAGAATTTTACTGTTATTATTGCATGTGGTTGTCTTTTCAAAGACAAATCACATGCTATGATTTTTGTGAATGATCTAATGAACTATTGATAATATTCAGAGTAAACTAAATGGAAGGCCAAATACTTACCATGTCGGGATAGTATCATGAGGTTTTTTCTCTGGATTTGTGCTCACGATTTACTTATGGGATCACTACCTGCAGAATTTTACTGTTATTATTGCATGTGGTTGTCTTTTCAAAGACAAATCACATGCTATGATTTTTGTGAATGATCTAATGAACTATCTTCAAATAAAGTCGTTCCAGGAACGCCTTCAAATTGTCAATATAAATGAGTCAGATAAAATTAAATTATTAGAAGAATTTAAATTTGTTTAATTTATTAATATTTTGTATTTTGAGAATGATTTCCAGTAAACGTCAAATAAACTCAATTTTATAGTAAAAATGTCAGTTATTCCCAAAAATATTGTAAAATGCTACCAAATTAATTAATCACCAAATTAATTAAGCACTAAATGCAAAACGACGAACCAACAAACCTTTTTTGTGACTAATCAAAAAATAGCCAATCACTATTACACACATATTATGTACTAATTACAATTTATATTGGAACAATGCGCGAGAATACAGACAAATATATTTTTATGGTTTTAAAAATGTAGAAGTGTTTCAAACGTGATCCTAATGGTATTGTCGTGTCATTTAATATACAATATGTCCCACTAAGTTGGAACCATATGTAAAACTTTTTTATTATTAATTTTACGAAAAAAAAAATATTCTTCATACTTAAATAGCATGTTCTAAAATTTTGCATCTTCTAAAATCTAAAATACAATCATCAGATATGAAATTTTATCAATAGTATACGAGGTATGTCAAATAATATTAATTTCGCTCAAGAGTAAACTACCTTTATATTTTACAATATCGAAAACTGTTATTAAGAAAAGTTATTTGGAATTTATTTATTATATTGGAATTTATGCTAACTCCGATATTATTAATTTTACAAAAAAAACTTATTCTTTATAAAAAGTTCATGATCTAAAAACAAAGATGCAATCATAAGATATCATATTTTATCAGTTTTGTATGAGGTAAGTCAAAAAATATGAATTTTGCTCAAGAGTAAAGTACCTTTATAATTCACAATACCTCGTATTTGACATACCTTTTTTGACATACCTCTATTGACAAAATTTTATATCTTATGATTGCATCTTAGCTTTGAGACCATGTAGAACTTTTTATAAAGAGTAATTATTTTTCGTAAAATTAATAATAACGGATATCGTAAACAAAAATTATGTTGGCTATGCGTAATTTGAGAAAAAATTTGATTTTTTTTTCAATTAGAGTAATATAATTGCATATTATAACATAAATTTTAATTCCAAATAATTTTCTTAATTACAATTTTCGATATTGTGAAATATAAAGGTATTTTACTCTTGAGCGAAGTTCATATGGTTTGACATAACTCGTATATTGTTGTTAAAATTTAATATCTGACTTTATATAAAGATTTTTTTGTTGTAAAATTAATAATAAAAAAGTTTTCCACATGGTTCCAACTTAGTGGGACATATTATATTGCATGACTGTCAAATAAAGTACCTACATATTTTTAGATGGTTATTACCTTTTTAATAAAAACAATTCAAGTAATAGTGGACTCAATGGAGTTTTTACTTACGGAAAAAATCAAACAAGATAGAACTTGTTATAATTTGATTTAGAAATGTGTTATAAACAATATATCAAACAGGTATACTCCAAAAGCGGGTGCTTAATTTTTATTAATCAAATGAACAGGAAAGTTAGTTGTTTTTTAAAATACCTACGAAAATATGAATTTTCAAAAATACTGACGCAACCATTGAAAAATTCAGCAAATTTTACGGAAACAAACAGAGACAAAGTTTTTTTCTAAAATTAAATCTACCTCATCTATCATTTTTTATTTAAAATGCTCGAGTCACAACGCACAGGCAATGGCGCACTGTATGGCAGCGTTCGAGCACGCGATTGATTTAATTTAACATAACTTTTTAACTAATTGATCGAATTAAATTTTAAAAATTGGAAATAAAAGGAGAACATTAAAGCTATTTTATAGTTATATTGCAAAGAAAGAAAATGTGCATAAGTACAGTGTGGGCGGAAAGTGGGACGTGGGACTCACATGAATTTTGTTTAAAAATGTGTTACTCATACAATTTTACCTGTACAAATCTAAAACTTACACAAGTTACTTGTTAAACATCGTACTAAATGGTGTTTTATTCCAAAAAAAAAACTCAACAACAATTTTATTCAAATGAATAGAACGTCTCAAAAAATGTAATTTTTAAAACTTCGTAGTTTTACAGAATCACTACCACTTTCAAGAGGATATTTCTTAAGTTTAAAGCTACTTTGAAAATTAAAGAAATAAATGATTTTTGAGAAAATTAAGAAAAGGAGAAGAAATGTATTGCGAAAACCGAGAAATATCAATTAAAAAAATGTTTATACACTGTCATCTTGTTTTCTGTACAACTTACCTAAAATACAGTTAATAACAAACTTGAAAAATAATAAAAGTTAAAAAAAATTTGAGCTCTTGTACACATACAGTACTTATATCTGCGTAACTGTTACAATTATCAATTTTACAAAAAAATATATTCTTAATAAAATGCTCTGTATGGTCTAAATTCTAAGATATAAGATATCAAATTTTATTAATTTTATACGAGGTATGTAAAAAAATATGAATTTTGCTCTAGAGTAAAGTACCCTCATATTTCACAATATTGAAAAATGTTATTATAAAAACTTGTTCAGAATTAAAAAGTATGTTTCAATATCCAATTACTTCTTCTAATTGAAATACTGTGAACTATAAATGTACTTTACTCTTGAGCAAAATTTATATATTTTAACATACCTCGTATAAAATTGATAAAATCTGATATATGATTGCATATTAGTTTTACACCATGCAGACCTTTTAATAAGGAATAAGATTTTTAATAAAATCGTAACAAAGACAAATTACGAGATATTTTTTTGACATGTCTCGTATAAAATTTATAAAATTTGATATAATATGATAGTTGCATCATAAATTTTAGACCATGCAGAGCATTTTATAAAGAATACCGTTTTTCGTAAAATGGACAATAAAAAGTTTCCCATATGGTTCCAAGCTACGGAGACATACTGTATAAGTGCTCGAAAAAAATTTTTATGTTCAAACTGTAATGTCAAATTCGGATTCAGCATAATCAAAAACTAAATAGAAACATTATTGATCAAAGTAAAATAATGAATTCACCAATAATCTTTAGAATTATTTATACAAGACAACTTTTATTGTTTTTACAATTATTAAACAGCGGCTAAATCTGTGAGTTTAACTTTTACTTATTTACTTTAACACTTTAACATATTTTTTATCAACTCACAAAAAAGTTTTAGAAAAATATAAGCTTGTTTGATTTTTTCCGAAACAATGCATGTTTTCGATCTACATCGACTCCCTTATAACTATGAAGGGACAACAAAATAGCAAAAAAGTATTGCGGATATTTCAACAAATTCATTTCAATTTTTTGGTAAAATATAATTATGTATAATGTATAGCTTACAAAAATATATTAAAATATTATATCATATAGGAAATAATATAAAGCACGAAAATAAGACGAGTATATTAAAATTATCTTACCACAATAAATCTCGACAAAAATATTCCTATAAATATTTTTCACCGATATTAACAGAACTGTGGGCTTACTTTAAAGATCGAAGTTAATTAGAATAAGTAAACAACATAAATCCACATCTTATATTCGTAAAGCAAACATTACCTGCGTACACAAACACTGTACCGCGAAGAACGTGGACCAATATTCGCGAAAGACTTTTGTAAGGGATTATTAATGACCATGAAGTAAGGCTTAAGAAAGAGGATGTAACGACTAGAAACACAGGTACCAGTTCCCCCTCCGAAATTAAGGAAATGTCAAAAAAATACGTCGTCCAAAACAAGACCACGATTGACGAGACGATTGTGAAATTTATTGAATAAATGATTTTTAAAAAATATTATATCTTTAAATAGCTATATTTGTCCCATCACATTAAAAAGAAAAACATTTTTTTTTTATTTTTACTAAAATACCATCACCGAGTACCGAGTTGTGCAATCAAAGCGGTTAGTTTTATTATTTTTTTATCTGCGTCCTAAACAACAGAAAATAATTATACTGACATCAATCACTTCTAGGCCTGGATCCCGCGTACCAAAAAAGAGTTTATTAATAGCAAGCTGAAAATTTGTTAATAGCTTAACGGTGTTTAGTTGGACAAACTTTGATGTACGGGAACACTGGAACAGGGGAAGTTTTAATTGTGGAACAGGTAAAAAATTTGGAACGACAGATTACGAAAACGTCCTATGTATTTTGTCAGACAGAACTTTCAATTGATTTGTTGCCCTTTCGTTAAACTCTCAATGCAAAAATTTCTATTTACAACCAATATAATTCTAACATGAAGAGAAGTATCCATATTTTTCAAATGTGGTCTCGAGGTAACGAAATACGTAGAGTTTTTTGTACTTCGTTTCAATATGATTCTTGTCATTTGACAGGTTCTACGTGTCGTACTTATTAAAATGCCCAACATTTATCGGACAAACATTTTTTCATATATTATTATAAATATAAAGTTTGCTATTGAATAAATTTAAAAGCAACCTGCTAGTTTTTACAATCATAAACTTGTCAGGATAACACCAACACGTTCCACAATTAAAACTTCCCCTGTTCCAGAGTTCCCGAAAGGGAACATCTCAAACATACATCAAAGCTTTTCCGACTAGACACCGTTAAGCTATTAACAAATTGTCAGCTTTCTATTAATAAACTTTTTTTGGTAAGCGGGATCCAAGCCTATTCTTCTAATTACCCGATTAGAACGATTAGAATTACCAGTAACGATTTTCCTAAGACACTCTTTATGTATCTAAGAACTGCTTTTGATAAATTTGATGGTATATGGAAAAGTGACAGAATTTTACTGAAAATGCATAGAAACTCCTTTAAGATGAGAGCTTGTAACGTTATTTTTGATTATTTCATTCATAATAATAAGATTCTGACAAATAGAAACCTACAAAAATAAACATTTTAGCGTTTATTTCCTTCATAAATATTCTAACCAATATAAAGCTACAAATATAAAAATTACAGCGGTAATTTTTTTCGATAATTTCCCGTCGTCATGTATGACGTCAAATGCCCTTCGTTGCTACGCAAAAACGAACATTCAGTTACATTAATAACAATTAATGTTTTACAACTTATCAAAGATAACACCAAGAATAGGTTTTAGGAAATATTCAGGCGAATATATCAATAAAATATTAGCTAATATGATTTAAAAAGACAGTTTTATTCAGTGGAAACAGTAGCGATCAACAGGTAGCGAAAACGCGTTCCAAGATTACGGCTGTAATTTTGAATATTTTTTCGAGATATTTGGCACACGTATTCGTAATATAATAAAGAATGGCGGTACATAGCCCAATTTGAAAAATATATTAATATGTGGAAATTACTCTGTAATTAAACACAATATTAAAAAAAACGAGCCTGTACCGCCATTAAGAAGAACAAAAAAATACACTTTCTTTAAATAAACTTTTTTATCTGATGCCTAGATTTTGTGTCATTCTGGAACTACTAATAAAATTAAAAATTTTAGTATTCGTTTCTTTAATATTGTATTTAATTACAGAGTAATTTCCACATATTAATATATTTTTCAAATTGATCTCTGTACCGCCATTCTTTATTATATTATGAATAAGTGTGCCAAATATCGCGAAGAAATATTCAAAATTACAGCCGCAATCTTGGAACGCGTTTTTGCTACCTGTTGATCGCTACTGTTTCCTCTTCATGAAATAATCTTACTGAATTACTCTCGATCTCCTAAAAATTACTGATTTGTTTTCCCTGGTGACACTTTGACAAAATTTCACTCCCCTTCGTGAAATTAAAACTGTCAAAGTGTCACCCGGGATACAAATCGATAATTTTAGAACTGTAATTACTACTGATTATTTCATTCATAGGAGATTCTGACCAATAGAAAGCTACAGAAATAAAAATTAAAGTGATAATTTTTGATAATTTCCTGTCGTCAAGTATATTACGTTGGATGCCCTTCGTTGCTACGAAAAAATACATTCAGTGGCATTAATGACAATTAATATTTTAAAAATTATGAAAGTGATGACTTTCAACCGTCAAATATTTATAACAACTGTGTGTTTAATTGTACTAATTTGTACTTACATAAATAAATTACAATAAAATTTTGATTTTGAACAGTTTTATTCATAAAATAATCGCAACGAATTGCACTCGAGCTCTAAAATTAAAATAGAATTTTTGTACTCGTGGCACTTTGACATAATTTCACTCGACTTCGGCTCGTGAATTTTTTTTTTTTTTATTATTATTTATTTGCTAAGTGCTACAATCTGGTCTTTGACCAATGAGTAACTTTTTATCTATCCTATCTTACTAACTACTTAATATCTAAGAGTCACCCTTTGATGTCTTCTTAGTTGTCTTTATTATTACTGGCGCACTTTTTGATTGCGCACTATCACACAAAGCTCTGCTTTTCACTTTATCACGCACTACACCAACACGTTGCTTGCACACTAGTCGCGCAATGCTCCGCTATTAGCTTTGTCGCACACTACACCAACTCGTGAGGTTTGGTCCTCTTCAGTCTTCTTTTCTGGTTTGAGTTGTCCAGGAGCTGGATGGCCTCAATATTTTCGTGGAGAAGAAGTCTTTTTTCATGACTTTCTGCGTGTTTTCGGATTTCTTTGTCGACGGGCTCCATTCGTAGATCCTTGTGGATATCGTCATTACGGATGTACCAGGGTGCGTTAACTATGCCCCTTAATACTTTCTTTTGAAAAGTTTGTATTATTTTCAAGTTTGTCTTTTTTGTACATCCCCACAGTTGGATACCATACGTCCATACTGGTTTTATAACTTGTTTGTAGATTAGCATCTTGTTATACGTTGACAACCCTGAGTATCTTCCCAGTAGCCAGTACAATTTTTTATATTTAATATTTATTTCTTCCTTCTTTTTCTTTACATGGGCTTTCCAGCGAAGCTTCGTGTCTAGGGTTAAGCCCAGGTATTTGGCTGTGTTGGCATACGGAATGTCTTGTCCATTAATTTTTATTGGTGCGTACAGAATTTTTTTATTAGTGAAATCAACATGTACTGATTTGCTTTCATTCAATGTAATCTTCCACGTCTTAGTCCATTTTTGGAATTTGCTTATCGCATTTTGTAGTTAATTGGCTGTTTCTACGTTATCTTTACCTACTGCTAATATGGCGGTGTCGTCGGCAAAGGTAGCTAAACAGTAGTTATCGAATTCTGGTAGATCACATGTATAAAGGAGATATAGGACCGGGCCCAATACGCTACCCTGGGGGACTCCGGCTTTTATTTCTTTAAGTTCAGAATAAGCATCATCTTGCTTGATTCTGAAATATCTATCAGTTAAGTACGATTTAATTATGTCTGTGTATGATTTTGGAAGAATACTCTCTAATTTATGAAATAGTCCTTCATGCCAAACTCTGTCAAATGCCTGGGCAACATCTAAGAATAAAGCTGAACAAACTTTTCTTTCCTCTAGTGCATTTTCTATAATATCGGTGACTCTGTGGAGTTGGTCTATAGTTGAGTGTTTTTGCCTAAAACCAAACTGGTGATTTGGAATTAATTTTTTGTTTACTATAATTGGTTGCAATCTTCTGAGGAGAAGTTTTTCAAATAATTTAGACATTGTGGGTAGCAGTGATATTGGTCTATAGGAAGAGGTTATATGTGGTGGTTTGCCTGGTTTTGGTATCATTACTATTTCCGCCACTTTCCACAATGAAGGAATATATTTTAATCTGATCGCAGCATTAATTAAATAGGTCAACTTGACAATTGCTTTTCTTGGGAGCTGTTTTAATATTTGTCCTGTTATTAAATCAAAGCCAGGAGCTTTTCTCGGGTTTAAATTATACTTGATTTCTTTTATTACTTCTTCTACAGTTACTGGCATTATGTTCTCTTCTTCTTGCAAATGGTTGCTCTGTAATGCTTCTTCTTCTTGTTGTTGTTGATGCGGTTGAAATATTTTTTCTAGATGTGTAGCAAAGCATTCTGCTTTTTGTTCGCTGCTTCTAGCCCAAGTGCCGTCTTCTTTTTTATGGGTGGTATTTGCATCATTGGTCTTTTTAATCCATTGGTTGCCTTCCATAGTGAGTATTCTGTGGATCTTTCATTCGTTAGGTTGTTTAAGTATGTCCTAATGGATTCTTCTTTAAATTCTTTTATCTCTCTTTTTAGTTGTTGGGTGAGATTATTTACAATTGTTTTATCTTGAGGAGCTCTACTTTGGAACCATTTTCGTCTTGCTTTCCGTTTTTCGTATACCAGCGTTCTAATTTCTGCCGGGTAGTTGCATCCTTTTAGGCGTCTTTTGATGTCTGGAGTACATTCCCAAGATATTCTTTGGATGTCATTATTGAATTGGTCAACTTCTTTTTCAATGTCTTTTACGGTTCTAAGAGAAACGTTTAAATTAATTGTTTCTTCTAGCATTTGTCTGAAGCTTATCCAGTCGGTGTACTTATTAGTTAGCGAAGGGTTATTTTCTTTATATATTATGTTTTCGCTTAGTGTTAGTGTTATTGCTGTATGGTCAGAACATAACTTATGACATTCATCTATTTTCAGGTAGTTTTGCGATATATTTTTGGTTATGAAAAAATCAATTAGGTCAGGTATCTTGTTGGGGTCAGTAGGCCAATAAGTTGGCTTCCCTGTTGACAAGGTTATGGCTCCGTATTCATTCACAGCTTTTAAAAGTTCTCTGCCTTTTGTTGTGGTTAACCTTGAGCCCCAGTGGGTATTTTTAGCATTATAATCGCCTCCTACTATAAATCTATTTCCCAGCTCGGTAAAGAGATCAATATATTCCTCCTTACTTATTGCATGTTTCGGAGGACTATAGATTGCTGCCACTATCAGTGGGTATCTAAGAGTTCTAAGTGTTACTGCAGTTAACTGCACTTTTTCTGTTACGTAGTTGGCTTCTTCGTAATGTTGTAAATTTTCTTTAATTATCACTGCACTTCCTCCTTTTGCATTATTATCAGGATGAATCGCATGATAGACTCTATAACCGTGAAATTTGATAAATGAGTGTTTAGTAAAATGTGTCTCTGAGATGAGGCATACATCTATATTTTCTGTCTGTAGAACTAATTGAAGCTCCTGCTGGTGGTTCAGGAGTCCGTTTGCGTTCCACACTAGTACCTTAATTGAATTAATATTGTTTCGATTTAGGTATAGCTCCTTTGGCACTATATTCTAATCTTTTTAGCCTCTCATCCAGTGTTGTTATGATTTTTTCTTGATTTTCTAGCTTCGCTAATATGAGTTGCAGACTTTGTTCGATATTATTAGTTCGTTCCTCCTTTTTGCCACTTTCCTTTTCGTTGTTTACTGCATTGGCAAATGTTAGATTTTCGTTAACTTGCCTGCTTACTGAAGGATGTTTATTAACCCCCCTTTTTTATCTATTGCTCTATTCCTCATGTTTTGTAATTCAATAGCCACTTTACAGCCACGATAGTTAGCTGGATGCTCTTGTCCACAGTGTACGCATTTAGGTTTGACATCTTTTGATTTGGTACACTCCTTAGTATGATGCTTCCCTGTGCATTTGACACATCTCGCTTGTCTGGCGCAAAATTTTTGGGTATGCCCATATGCCTGGCAATTTTTGCATTGAGATATTAATTTGTAGGATTTAAATGGTTGGATTTCGACTTTACATTGTAGTATATGCTGTATACTATGTATTTTATTTATATCTTCGCTATTGTCAAAAGTCACTATGAACATGTCAAGTGGTTCCTTGGTACGCCACTTAATTTTATTTATAGCATTCACTGCTTTAAAACCTCTCATTACCAATTCTTCAATTATGCTGTCTGGTTTGCACGAATGCGGGAGATATTTGACTATTACATTAATTGGTCGGGTTCTTTTATCTTCGTATGTGAACCAACTGTGTGGTGTTTGCTCTCGTAGTATTTTTGTCACGCCACGATACGTATCCTCATCGTTGACTTTAATTTTGAAGTTCTCTTTATTTACTATTTGGATTATAAATTTATTTATACCTATTTCCTTTGTGAGCAGTTCGATAAATTTATTATATTCTTTAATTCCTTCCACTATTATTGGTGGTGGAGGTTGGACTTTTTTTTGTTTTGGTTCAAGCCTATTGGTTATTTCTTCATTTTTTGTAGGAGTAGGTGGAGAAAATGAGGTATTCATTATTTTCCTTTTTTTTTTTGCCTGTTTCTTACCCTTACCCATTCTGTTTCTTTAGCCAGTTCCTCTTCATCAGTCTCGTATTCTTGCCTGGGAGGAGGCGTTGCCTCAGTATTTTTAGCGTTATTATTTGATTGATTGCAAATCTGTTTGATTTGATTTTCTAGCATACTTATATGTGTTTGCATTTGCGTGATCATACTATGTAGTTGATCTTTTTCATTGCTGACTTTTACCCATTCTGTATATAATAATTGTTCGTTTTGGGAACGTTGACAATTTTCTTGAAATAAATTATTATTTTGTTGCATTAAAAACGCTTCGTTTATTGTAGTCGGTTGCATTCCTCCTGCAGCCATATTTATATTTTATTCTTTATCCAAACACGGTTAACCTGTATTTGTTTTGAATTTAACTTTAATCAACATTTTCGATAAATGTAATTCTTAAATTATATTATTTAAAATAACCACTTACCGACCTGAATCGAGTGGTCCACAAAAAGAAGTTTCTGTCCAAGTAGTAGTTAAGCACTTAATGAGTTTTTAATTTACCGCACTTAAACTACAATAGTTTGTAAATTTCGCGTATGACGAAATTTTGCCCACTTCGACAAAAGGCGCAGATTTCTTCTTAAAAACACTATTATTTAGTTTGTTTTATTATAATTAATAACTTTTTCGTGAAATTAAAACTATCAAAGTGTCACTCGGGAAAAATTCAATAATTTTAGAGCTCTTGTGCAATTACTACTGTTTATTTCGTTCACAGAGATTCCGACCAATATAAAGCTACAAGAATAAAAATTACAGCGGTAATTTTTTCGATAATTTCCCGTCGTCAAGTATTACTTCAGAAGCTCTTCGTTGCTACGCAAAAATGAAAGTTCAGTGACATTAATGACAATTAATGTTTTACAACTTCTCAAAAAGAACACCATGAATCATCATCATCAACCCGTACTCGTCCACTGCTGGACATAAGTCTCCCTCAGCTCTTTCCATCTTTCTCTGTTTTGTGCGGCTTGCATCCAGTTGCTGACAATACGCTTTAGTTCGTCAGCCCATCTGGTTGGTGGTCTTCCTCTGCTCCGTAGTGCTTCTTCTCGTGGCCTCCACTTGACAATACGTTTTGTCCATCGGTTGTCTGACAATCTGGGACGTGTCCTGCCCAGTTTTAGTTGAGCGACGCGATTCTTTCGACGGCGTCCGTTTGTTTTTTTTTTTTTCTACGACGTATTTCTTCGTTTGGGATTCGGTCCCTCAGGGAGACACCCAACATCTGGCGCTCCCTAGCCCTCTGAGTTATGCGAATCTTGTTCACTACATTTTTTGTGTGTTAATGTTTCCGCTCCATAAGTGACAGACCAGACGAAGATATCAACACAATATTAGTTAAAATGAAAGTTTTATTCATGACATATTCTTACCGAATTACGGTCGAGCTCTTAAAAATTAACGATTTGTTTTGCCCTCCTGACACTTTGACATAATTTCACTTCCCTTGGGATCGTGAAATTAATACTGTCAAAGTGACACTCGGGATACAAATATGATACAAATCGATAATTTTAGAGCTCTTGTGTAATTACTATTACTGATTATTTCATTCATAGGAGATTCTGACCAATATAAAGCTACAGACATGCAAATTAAGGTGATAATTTTTGATAATCTCCCGTCGTTAAGCATATTACGTCAGATGCCCTTCGTAGCTACGAAAAAATACATTAAGTGACATTAATGACAAATGTTTTAAAAATTATAAAAGTGATGACTTTCAACCGTCAAATACATATTTATAACAACTGTGTGTTTAATTTCACTAATTGGTACTTACATATATAAATTACAATAAAATTTTGGTTTTGAACAGGTTTATTCATGAAATAATCGCAACAAATTGCACTCGAACTCTAAAATTAATATAGAATTTTAGAGCTCTTGTGCAATTACTACTGATAATTTGTTGCTCAATTATTGTAAAAAAAGCTTCAAATGTCGAATTTTTGAAAATTATTACTAAGTTTTCTAAAAATGCACAAAAAATTTTAAGTTCGCGTGAGAATGGATAGAATATTACAAAAAAATATTCAGCTTAATATAAACATTTTAAGAAATTTCACTGAACAGTAGCAAAATTTAAGTTGTTCCCAGAAAGTTTTTACAACGTTATTATAACTATACTATTACAGCTGCCCTGCAAAAATATACTTTTCGAGAAAAACGCAAATAACTTTAGAAGTTTCGTAGTTAATCAAGAAGGTAAGTATAAACACACACAAGGAAATGCAAATTCTCGTTTTTTATGTGCTACATTTTTGATAACAATATTTTTTTCGATAAAATAGTTACTTTTTCAGTTATTTGCGTAAACCCACATAAAAACGTGTTTTTTGTCGGAAAATAAACATTTTCAAGCACAAATAACTCAAAAAGTATTGACTTTGTTAAAAAATTCTATAGAACGAAAGTTGCTTGGAATTAGTCTATTTTATCCATCCCGGACTTATTTTAAACGCGCGATTATTTACCCCCGAGAACGGGTAACTTTCACCCCCCAAGTAAAAGCAACCAACGGCACAAGTTCAACTTTGAAGTGGACGATAAGTAGAACCTAAATACAAATGTTCATGCAATTCGAAGTTGTCCTTGAAAATTACACGGTATCGCCGTATTTCCCGTTCATTTACTGGGCTACATGCATCTATAACTAACAAAAACTGTATGTAATAAACATTTTTGTAGTTTATGAAAAAATAAAGAGATCTGTTTTTTGATAAATCTTCTAGTTACAATACAAAAAGAGATATGATAGTTGAAAGATAGATAAAGATAAGATTAGATTAGATTATTAGATAGATTTTATCTCACCAATTATTAATAAATAATTATTTCCCCAAAATTGTAGTTGAATAGGGAGGATTTTGTTGGAAAAACCCGGATTTTCCGAGGAAAATTCTCGTCGAAGGAAATCAGAAAAAAAATCTCTGTGAGAATTTGCATTTCCTTGTGTGTGCTTATACTTACCTTCTTGATTAAGTACGAAACTTAAGTTAATTGCGTTTTTCTCGAAAAGTATATTTTTGCAGGGCAGCTGTAATAGTTGTTCTGGGAACAACTTAAATTTTGCTACTGTTCAGTAAATTTCTTAAAATGTTTATATTTAGCTGAATATTTTTTTGTAATATTCTATCCATTCTCATCGAACTTAAAGTTTTTTGTGCATTTTTAGAAAACTTATTATTAATTTTCAAAAATTCGATATTTTTACAATAATTGAGCAACAAATTATTAGTAGTAATTGCACGAGAGCTTTAAAATTATCGATTTGATTCCCGAGTGACCATTTGACAGTTTTAATTTCACGACCCGAAGGTGAGTGAAATTATGTCAAAGTGGCACGATGGCAACAAGTCGATAATTATTTTAGAGATCGAGTGTAATTTGCTGAGATTATTTCATGAATATAACTGTCTTTTTAAATAATTTTAACTAATATTTTATTGATATCTTCACCTGAATATTTGCAATACCTGTTTCTTGGTGCTCTCTGTGACAATTTGTAAAACATTAATTGTCATTAATGTCACTGATATTATCAAAAATTTTCGCTGTAATTTTTATTTCTGTAGCTTTCTATTGGTCAGAATCTCCTATGAATGAAATAATCAGTAATAGTAATTACACAAGGGCTCTAAAATTATCCATTTGTATCATATTTGTATCACGAGTGTCACTTTGACAGTATTAATTTCACGATCCGAAGGGAAGTGAAATTATGTCAAAGTGTCAGAAGGGCAAAACAAATCGATCATTTTTAAGAGCTCGAGAGTAATTCGGTAAGATTATGTCATGAATAAAACTGTCATTTTAACTAATATTGCGTTGATATCTTCGTCTGAATATTTGCTAAACCTATTCATGGTGTTCTCTTTGAGAAGTTGTAAAACATTAATTTTCATTAATGTCACTGAACGTTCATTTTTGCGTAGCAACGAAGGGCTTCTGAAGTAATACTTGACGACGGGAAATTGTCAAAAAAAATTACCGCTGTAATTTTTATTCTTGTAGGTTTCCATTGGTCAGAATCTCTATGAATGAAATAATCAGTAGTAATTACACGAGAGCTCTAAAATTCTCGATTTGTATTCCGGGTGATACTTTGATAGTTTTAATTTTACGAAGGGGCGTGAAATTTTGTCAAAGTGTCACAAGGGAAAAACAAATCGGTAATTTTTAGGTGCTCGAGAGTAATTCGGTAAGATTATTTCATGAATAAAAAACTGTCTTTTTAAATCATATTAACTAATATTTTATTCATATATTCGCCTAAATATTTGCTAAAACCTGTTCTTGGTGTTCTCTTTAATAAGTTGTAGAACATTAATTGTCATTAATGTCACTGAATGTTCGTTTTTGCGTAGCAACGAAGGGCATCTGACGTCACACTTGACGACGGGAAATTATCGAAAAAAATTACCGCTGTAATTTTTATATTTGTAGCTTTCTATTGGTCAGAATATTTATGAATGAAATAATCGCTAAAATTTTTATTTTTGTAGGTTTCTATTGGTCAGAATCTTATTATTATGAATGAAATAATCAAAAATAACCTTACAAGCTCTTGTCTTAAAGGAGTTTCTATGTCTTTTCAGTAAAATTCTGTCACTTTTCCGTATACCATCAACTTTATCAAAAGCAGTTCTTAGATACCTGAAGAATGTCTTAGGAAAATCGTTACTGGTAGTTCTAATCGTTCTGATCGGGTAATTAGAAGAATAGGCGTGGATCCCGCGTACCAAAAAAAGTTTATTAATAACAAGCTGAAAATTTGTTAATAGCTTAACGGTGTCTAGTTGGAAAAACTTTGATATATGTTTGATGTTCCCTTTCGGGGACTCTGGAAGTTTTAATTGTGGAACGTGTTGGTGTTATTGTTCGTCCGCTATAACTTTTCCCATTTGTCACGATTCATTTTCAAACAAATTAAGTCAAAACATAAAGTGAAACGTACGCCGATGTGTGTAGTATATAGTATACAGTATACAGTATACAAAATTTCAGGCACTCCTAGGTTTGACTAGGCAATCCTCAGGTCTGACTGACGGTCTTAGTCAAAGCCCGAAATAAACTACAGTTTCGGCCTTTGACTAGTCAAACCTAGGAGAGACTAAGTGGTTCAGGCAAAGGTCGAAATTTAATTTTACGAAATCGGGGTTTGACTAGTCAAACCCCGATCAACTATTGAAATGTCGTAATTTGTTAGAGTAGGTTTAATAAAACGTAATTTTTTAATTTTAATGTTAAGTATTTTTATATTGTCGTAATTAAAATAAATAAAATTGTGTGTATTCTAACATGTTAAGACATTATGGCATTTAGAGTTGCACAATACGTTATATCTTTACACATGCATAATTTTGAAGAGCATTTCTTATTGCAGTAGCATTTTATAAAGCCTTGTAATCTAAATTTAGAATCTTTTGTACTAATTTCTCTTAGAGACACTTTAACGTCTGGAACATCTTCGAAATTAAGAAAATTCCCTTTGCATTCTCTAATTTGATTTCTTGAAAAAAGTGTTTATTGTTTCGTATTTCGTACCAACTCTATATAAACCGTAAATTATTTTATCTTGTATGATACCCAAAATATTTCGAGCATCTCCTTTGGCTGTATCTAAGCTAGGGATCGGTATTGTTACAGTTTTTCCGGTCGAAATTGGAAGAATTTTTTTTCACCTAATTGTTCCATAGCATTAGCCTGGGCATAAAGACCTTCAGTCGCCTTTCCTTTATTTATTTTAATCTTTTCTCTGTGTGCACAACGCATGCATGTAACTTTTCTTTCAAAACCTTCATAGTATGCACCAAGTGTGCTGTCAGCGTATACAACATGTACCACCTGACTACAAATTATGCACGTATGTGAGCTCTCTTTTTCGCAAATACAACAAACCACATCTGAAGAAGTAATCTGGATTGTTTGTCAATTTTCTTCCTCTCCTAGTGACGACTGTCCAGGGGTTCGTTAGTATTATGGTATGGTGTTCTTTAGTTTTTCTCCGATTGAAATATCTTCTTTCACAGTTGACGATAAAACAATTGATGGTTTATATAGAGTTGGTATGAAATCAGTATAATGGGACCGGTGAGGATAAGTGTAGGCTAATTTATAAGATTAACCAATCAAGAAATTAAAGAAGTCATCCAGGGTGAAGACATTATCAAGTTCGTGGAGGCGCAAAGGCTCAGGTGGCTGGGACACACAGAAAGAGCTAACCCAGACTCTACGCTAAAGCGAATAACTGGCTGGAGACCAACAACAAAGAGACCAAAGGGAAGACCCAAAACAAGATGGAGAGATTAAGTCTTAGGAGACATAAAGAAGCTGAGAATCTACAATTGGAAAGAGCGCTGTAAGGACCGGAAATAATGGAGGAAAATTGTAGATAGGGCCAAGTCACACACGCTGCTATAATAATAAAAGACAACATCGGACTGATTCTCCGCAATAAATGAATCAGAGAGCCCAAAAGGGCGGCAAACACTCCGCCAGAAGTGACTAAGCCATGATGATGATGATGATGATGATGATGAAATTAGTAAAAATAAACACACTTTTTTCAAGAAATCAAAAATAAGAGAATGCAAAGAGAATTTACTTAATTTCGAAGATGTTCCAGGCGTTAAGCTGTCTCTAAGAGAAATTAGTACAAAAGATTCTAAATTTGGAGGAGTGTCCCAGTTAGTCCCTTTGTCATAATTATTGATTTTTATTTCGGATATTCGCTTAGGGTAGTTGGGATTATTTAGGTTAGTTAGGGCCATAATATGTATCTTGTGACTGGCTGAATCACTAATTTGTATGCCAAAAAAAATTTGGAGGAAAATGCTCTTCAAAATTATGTAAGTATAAAAGGTCTAAAGTATTGTGCAAATCTAAACGCCATAATGAGAATAAATACTAATCTTTTTATTTTAATTACGACAATATAAAAATAACAAACATTAAAATTAAAAAATGACGTTTTATTAAATTTAATCTAACAAATTAAGACATTTTAATAGCTGATCGGGGTTTGACTAGTCAAACCCCGATTTCATAAAATTAAATTTCGACCTTTGCCTGACCAACTTAGTCTCTCCTAGGTTTGACTAGTTAAAGGCCGAAACTGTAATTTATTTCGGGCTTTGACTAAGGCCGTCAGTCAGACCTGAGGATTGCCTAGTCAAACCTAGGAGTGCCTGTAATTCGGGCTTTGACTATAACATATATACACATCAACGTACGTTTCACTTTTTGTTTTGACTTATTTTGTTTGAAAATGAATCGTGACGCATGGGAAAAGTTATAGCTGACGGACTATATCCTGACAAGGTTATGATTGTGAAAACTAGCAAGTTGTTTTTAAATTTATTCAATAGCAAACTTTATATTTATAATAATATATGAAAATATGTTTGTCCGATAAATGTTGGGCATTTTAATAAGTACGATACGTAGAACATGTCAAATGACAAGAATTATATTCGCAAAAAACCGTCCGAAAAGGTGTCATTTTTCAATGAAAATGGCAATTAACTAGTTTTGATGGGACATAAGCCATTATTTTACTAAAAAATTGTGTTATTAACGTTTCGACGCCAAAATCGGGTGTCGTTGTCAAAATTTAAAAAAATTTTAAATTTAATATTTAATAATTAAATTTAATATTTTTTGTATTTTGACAACGACACCCGATTTGGGCGTCGAAACGTTAATAAAATAATTTTTTTAGTAAAATTATGGCTTATTTCTGATCAAAACTAATAACAGTTGTGGCTTATAGTAAGGTTTTCTGTTATTTTGACCAAAAAATTGTCTACTCCTGAGAAGGGGTGAGAACTATCCCCAAGATAAAGGCGTAGGTATAGGCTTTGTTTCTTGAGCTATTCACTACTTACAGTGAAAATATCAAGTAATTTTTTATGTATTAGGACAGGGTGTTTGTATTAGGACAAACACACTCATTGACTGCACTAAACAAAGAGGATTATAAAATATGTACCTGAGAAGCACAGGTAGTGGTCCCCCTCCGGAATTAAGGAAATGTCAGAAAAGATAACAACCGTGGTCCAAAACAAGACCACGATTGACGACATTATTGCGAAATTTATTGAGTAAACGATTTATAAAAAACATTATATTCTTATAGCTATATTTGTACCCTCACATTAAAGAAGATAACAATTTATTGATTTTTTATTTGTACTAAAATACCTTCACGTCAGTAACCGAGTAAGTACTGAGTTTTGCAACCAAAATTGTTAGTTTTTTATATCTGCGTCCTAAACAACATAAGATATTTATAATGACCTCAATCATTTCTTCTTGTTGTGATGCCCCTTTCTTAATAGAAGGTTAGCTACAATTTCGCCAAATCATTCCTGGTTTTGAGCGATCATTAAAAATGATTGTGAACTTAAACCGGTCATGTCTCTCACATTTTTTAACCATACACATTGACTTCTGCGTGGACCTTGTATTCCTTTGTAGACCAGGAAAATAACGATTTCTTCAAGACACTCTTCACGGACCCATCTAAGAAGTGCTTTTGATAAATTTGACGATATATGGAAAAGGGACACAATTTTACTGAAAAATCGTAGAAAATCATTTAAAATAAGAGTTTGTAAGGTTTTTTTTGTTGATTTGTTCTTAATTATTGTGAAAAGTCGGCGTCAAAAGACGATTTGTTGAGAATTATTATTAACCCATCAACGCCCAAGTTTTTTTTTTCAAATTTCAAACTTTTAGTTATACATAATTATCAGTAGTAATTGCACAAGAGTTCTAAAATTCTATGTTAATTTTAGAGATCGAGTGCAATTTGTTGCGATTATTTCATGAATAAAACTGTTCAAAACCAAAATTTTATTGTAATTTATTTATGTAAGTACAAATTAGTACAATTAAACACACAGTTGTTATAAATATTTGATGGTTGAAAGTCATCACTTTTATAATTTTTAAAACATTAATTGTCATTAATGTCACTGAATGTATTTTTTCATAGCAACGAAGGGCATCTGACGTAATATACTTGACGACGGGAAATTATCAAAAGTTATCGGGTATAATATCACAAGAGAGTGAGAATAAATTGAAAATAATGCGACAGTTTTTCGAAAATTTGTTGTCTGGCAATAGACACGAGAGCTCGCAGGGTTCGAGTGGCTATTGCCCAATGACAACAAATTTGAGTAAAAATGAAGCATTATTTTCTTTTTTATTCTTACTGTCGTGTGATATTTGTAAGATTATTTTTTAATACGTATATTATGGATATTTTCTTAAATGTGACAGTTGTCAAAACTAGGAAACTGATTGCCATTAAACAGAAACAATCTACTTAAAAAAAATTCTATCGGTAATTTTCTACAGTAGGTAATTCTCAGTATAACTTTAATCTGATTGGACAGAATTAAACACGTGATCAAATATCTTACTATACGATTGGAAGTTAAAATCATCAAAAAATAATCGGGTATAATATCACAATAGAGCGAGGATAAATTGAAAATAATGTGACAGTTTTTCGAAAATTTGTTGTCTGGCAATAGACACGAGAGCCCGCAGGGCTCGAGTGGCTATTGCTCAATGACAACAAATTTGAGTAAAAATTAAGCATTATTTTTTTATTTATTCTTACTGTCGTGTGATATTCGTAAGATTATTTTTTAATACGTATATTATGGATATTTTCTTAAATGTGACAATTGTCAAAACTAGGAACTGGTTGCCATTAACCCTTTCAGTCATCGTGTCCACACCGATGGACATCGATTTTCAAAGCATTCTCTTAAAACATCGATGGTTATTATCACCCAAATCATTTTGTCCATGTGTGGGTACATGCATAAGAAAAGCATTGAATACATTGATAGCCATCTGTTAGTCGATTTGTGAAGCTATATAAAACGCAAAACAGGTTGCATTTAGCACGCTGTCGTGGTGGTGAAAACACCTGTTTGTTATTGGAACGATTTCTATTGAATAAACTTGTTTTTTCGTACAAATACCTGCTGATTTGGGTAAGTAAAGAGCATTAGTATAGTGTGTTTATATTATGTATCAAACTGTTGACTGAAAATATCTTATAAAGTGGTGTATATTTATATGTCCATGTAGATGGACAAAATAACTTAGGTATACTTATGCATATAAAAATTAGCAAGGTCGTGTTGTTTTAGATACCCACAAAATGGAAAGTTTACCGTCAACTAGTAAAGAAAAGAGATGGTCACGACCCTTGACTGAGGATGAACTTCTGGATTTACTCATGAAAGACGATGACTCAGAAATATTACGTTTGTCAGATGCTGATGACGCCAACAGTATTGCGGATCTAAATGACGTTTCCTCAGAATTTGGCGATGATATCCAAGATATTGAGGAAACTATTTTTGACGGATTGATCCAAGAACAGAAGTCAACAGAAAGAGGTGAGTTAGAAAATCTAGAATATCCCAATGAAGTGACTACAGAACAACCAATGTCTGAGGACATGAAAACCAAAGAAAATTCCAACCAAACCACTGAAAAACAAACAACTGCAAATGAGAGACTGCTAGAGTTTTGTAAAGAGTTCAAACTCACAAATAAGAAAGATGTTTGTTGGAAAAAAAATATTACCTATCTTACCAGGCCAGTACAGTGGTTTGTTCCAGAAGAAGTACAAGTTGATGAATTACCTGCTCCTATTGAATATTTTATGAAATATATACCTGATGCTCTGTTTGAGAAGATTTCAGAAATGACTAACTTATATGCCGTACAAAAAAATATTGCTCGGTTTTCTCCATCAGATAAAGAAGAAATAAAGCGATTTGTAGGCATTCACATTATTATGGGAAATCTAAAATTCCCAAGAGCAAGACTGTATTGGTCCCAGCTTACAGGTATTTCAATTGTAAAAGATAATATGACATTCAATCGCTTCTCTAAGTTGCGCAATACCATTCACTTAGTAGATGTAACAGCAAGAGGTGACGAAACAGATCGCATGTGGAAAGTCCGAGAAATATATAATTCCATTAGAAATCGTTGTAGGGAACTTCAAACCGAAACAAATTTGTGCATTGACGAGCAAATTGTTCCATTCAAGGGACAGATCAATGTCAAGCAGTACCTCCCAAATAAACCGAAAAAATGGGGAATCAAATTATGGATATTGGCTGGACAATCTGGTACCATTTACGATTTCATCATATATCAAGGTGCTGAAACGGAAATAAAAGAAAATTATGCACAGTTTGGACAAGGAGCTGGAACTGTGATGCAGCTAGTTGAGAGAATTGAAGAAACTCATCACGGTTTGTACTTTGATAATTTCTTTAGTTCTTATCACCTCTTTCAATGGTTGAACAATAAATCTATTATGGCTGTCGGAACAATTAGAATAAACCGAGTTTTTGGACCAGAACTAACATCTGATAAAAATCTAAAAAAAAATGGTAGAGGTAGTTTTGATGTAGCGGTTAGTGAAGATGGAATTGTGATTACAAAATGGTTCGACAATAAACCAGTTTTAGTGGCTTCAAATTTTGTTGCAGCGGGAAAAATGGATTTGTGCCAGAGATAGGATAAGACGTCGAAAGAATATAAAAATGTATCTAGACCGGAAGCCATATCGCTTTACAATTCCAACATGGGTGGTGTTGATAAGTTAGATTTTTTATTGAGCGTTTACAGATCCTACAGACGATCCAGAAAATGGACTGTACGTATAATAACACATGCTATAGATATGGCGATAGTAAATTCGTGGTTGGAATAAAGAAAACAAGCTGAACTGCTAGGCGTACAACACAATAAAATCCTGGACTTGTGGGACTTTAGAATGAGTATTGGGCAACACCTCATTTTACATAAGGTTCCACCAAAGGGAGGCAGACCATCTGGTCAAGAAAATACTGGTACAACAAATAATAAAAAAACCAAAACTGAAGCAAGGCCATATATTGAATTACGGTTCGACAGCTATGGACATTTTCCGAAAATAGATGAAAAAAAGATAGTACACGTTGCAAAATGGAGAACTGTAAGGGAAAATCACATACATTTTGCGTGAAATGTAATGTTCACTTATGTTTTGTAAGCGGTCGTAACTGTTTTTTTAAATTCCATGTAAAACGATTAATTCGTTATTTACAAAGAATATTGTTTATTTCGTCATTCTAATGATATTCAAATAAATTTCTAAAATCTTCAGGTTTATTTTATTTTGCTTCAAGTCATAATGTCCATCAACATGGACATGTCATATGCCAAGTGACATATGACATATCAAAAAAAAAATGATGTTAAAATTATCAACAAAAATAGTTTATTTTATATACCAAATATGAGAATTTTCCCATAGCTCAAAAAAAGTTGTGACTGAAAGGGTTAAACAGAAACAATCTACTTAAAAAAATTCTATCAGTAATTTTCTACAGTAGATAATTCTCAGTATAATTTTAATCTGATTAAACAGAATTAAACACGTGATCAAATATCTTACTATACGATTGGAAGTTAAAATCATTAAAAAATAATCAGTTTAATTTTTATTTCTGTAGCTTTCTATTGGTCAGAATCTCCTATGAATGAAATAATCAGTATTCATTTTCTTACTCAGAAAATATTTATGAAATTATTTGCATCTTTGCATTTTTGAATTCTGACCCGTCCTATAAATAGGACGCTGGGCGTTAGGGTTATGATAATTGAAGGTGTGTATGAACGTGAAGTTTAAAAAATTACGAAAATTAAGATTTTTATTTACATCTAATAAAATCCAGTTTATTTTTATAATACTGTATAAAACAATTTTTACATAACGTTATAATCCGTTTTCCACAGTATGTTAGTGGTCTGGATTTACAATTTCCTCCTTGACATCGTGTCTGGTTTTCACTTTTTTCCATGAAGTATCCGTTCCCATCTAATCCTACGTCCATAAAAACTTTTGCTGATGATGTACAGCTGGTTCCAAAAAAAAACTGATACGATTTTTAAAGCGTATTTTGTAGAAAATTGAGCAGTGTATTTTGAAGGATAAATACTTATTATATACATACTGTTACTGTAACTGCCAAATCTTAAAATTTGTCAAATAACTTATTCTGTTCAACCTCAAAAAATGGCTCAACATGCTAGCAAAGAATTAAAAGCCAGAATTGTAACGAAATTAGAAGATGGTTGGTCACTATCTGCCGTAACAAACCATTTTAACGTAAGCAGAATAACAGTTTTTAATAGGTTTGTTCCAACACGACGAAGAACCGTCATGTAACGATCACGTTACTAGATAATTAACAGGAAATAATACGTTTCATGTTACTGCGCAGGACGGTGATCGTTACATGGACGGTTTCTGGTTGTGTTGGAACAAACTTTATATTAATAAAAAATGGAGAGAACAACAAACTCTCGAAAGAAAGCAAGGTTCTGGAAGACCAAAAATATCTACCGCTCATGAAGATAGTATGATTTTGAAGAGATTAGAAGAGAATCCTTTTGAAGATGCGAAAACTGGAAGAAAATTCAAAATAATATCAATATTTGGATCTTAATAATTATGATTATTTCATTCATAGGAGATTCCGACCAATAGAAAGCTACAGAAATCTAAATTAAATCGATAATTTTTGATAATTTCCCGTCGTCAAGTATATTACGTCAGATGCCCTTCGTTGCTACGAAAAAATACATTCAGTGACATTAATGACAATTAATGTTTTAAAAATTATAAAAGTGATGACTTTCAATCGTCAAATATTTATAAAAACTGTGTGTTTAATTGTACTAATTTGTACTTACATAAATAAATTACAATACAATTTTGGTTTTGAACATTTTTATTCATGAAATAATCGCAACAAATTGCACTCGATCTCTAAAATTAATATACATAGAATTTTTGCCCTCGTGACACTTTAAAACTGTCAAAGTGACACTCGGGAAAAATTCAATAATTTTAGAGCTCTTGTGCAATTACTACTGATTATTTTATTCATAGGAGATTCTGACCAATAGAAAGCTACAGATATCTAAATTAGACTGATAATTTTTGATAATTTCCCGTCGTCAAGTATATTACGTCAGATGTCCTTCGTTGCTATGAAAAAATACAGTCAGTGACATTAATGACAATTAATGTTTTAAAAATTATAAAAGTGATGACTTTCAACCGTAAAATATTTATAACAACTGTGTGTTTAATTGTACTAATTTGTACTTACATAAATAGATTACAATAAAATTTTGGTTTTGAACAGTTTTATTCATGAAATAATCACAACAAATTGCACTCGATCTCTAAAATTAATATGGAATTTTAGAGCTCTTGTGCAATTACTACTGACAATTTATGAATTAACATATGTTATCAGTTGTTTGTTGTTTGTTTGTTTATTTTATTATTTGTCTGTCATAATAAATATAATATAATGTCACACCAATCAAATACACTGCTCAAAATGATTAAATCTTACTAAGAGTCGTATCAGTTTTTTAGGAACCAGCTGTACCTATCGGTCTTCCTATAATAATAGTTCTTGAACTACGAGTCAATTTTAGGTAGGGAATTGCTACAGATCGGCAAAAATCTAATAAAGTAATATTATTTGACTACTGACTTGTTTGTAGAGCAGCCATGCTCATACACTTACAAATGCCACATTAATCAATCGTGTGAATATTGGCCATTTTAGCTCTGATTTTAGTGGCATATTTTCCAACAAACCAGCCATATTGATCCACGCCTTCCATGTAGTTATTATAATTTTTTTCTACAAGCGTGCAAAAATGTCTACTTTCGCGCACGCGTTTTAGTTTAGAAAATTTTACTTTTCCGCACGCGTGTTACTTTTCCGCACGCGTTTTACTTTTCCGCACGCGTTTTACTTTTCCGCACGCGTGTTAATTTAGATATGTTAATTTGGCCTTAAAGTAATTATAATACATGCAATAAACTAATTTTTAGATATTATTTACTAATTTATATCAAATATATATCTTTTGTGTTCATGTTTTAATGAAATTAACGCGAGAATTCGATGAAATAAAATAATTTTGACATAATATTCGAAAGTCAAATCAGTAGACAATAACAGCAGTTTTGAATCGTCGTCATGGAAACCAAGATCGTCGTCATGCTAACCAATTATGCTGAAAGTTTGGTTTTGACAACCTTGTCAAAGAATTAATTTGTGTATGTATTTTCATATTAATTAAATTAATTGATTAAGATTTGGTCATTTTTTAAAGACTTGTAGAAAAAATATTGTTCCTAACGCTTGCAGAAAGTCTCTTTTCCGCACTCGACTGCTTGCCGAACTCCCGCTTCGCGTCGTTCGGCAAACTGCAGTGGCGTGCGGAAAAGTATGACTTTCTGCACTTGTTAGGAAATAGTATATTGTGCAACAAGTGCAGAAAGGTACTAATTTCTCACGAGTTTGAAAAGTTGCGGTACGAGCGCAAGCGAGTGCCGCAATTCAAACGAGTGAGAAATTACCTTTCTGCACGTGTTTCACACTATACTTTTTCTACAAGCACAGTTTTTCCTAAAAATAAAAATCACAATTTCCAAAGACGATTAATTATAATAGGTACCTATGTGATAAATTTTAAACTGTATTTAATTAATACCTACTAATCAATTTAAATTCCTTATACCTAAATAAATTGCACAGAAATCAGTTAAAAAATTAATGCACTGCCTTAGTTTGTTTAAATTTAAACAATTATTACACATTATTGACATTATATTTATGCAGTCACGGATTTACACAAAAACTACTTCATTCGACGTCTCTTGCACAGGTTGCTAAATCCTTATTGGTTATTTGAGAATTATAAAATGTTTAATAAGAATAAAATTGTAAAATAAAACAGTTGTAACATCCATAATTTAGTTTCTATGCTATAGTTAAATATAATAATTGTCTTATAGGTTATATATTTGTCTAAAGTTTAACCACGGATGTAAACAGAATATAACGTTACTCAGAATGCGGTAGTCCACGGATGTAAACAGAATATAACGTTACTCAGAATGAGGTAGTCAACTGTGCAGAAAAGAACTTTGCGGCACAGAAACGTCACTTTGCGGCACAGAAACGTCACTTTTCTGCACACTAATGTCAAATATCTTATACTGTGAGAAAATATCAAGTTTGCTAACATAAAACCGTGCAGAAAAGTGCACTTTGAATAGTGGTTGTAGAAAAATAACTATTTAACACTCTGATAACACTTTAATAAAAAGGATGTTAATTAATGCGAGTTTACAGTGTATGTATAGATAAGGAAAAAATTATTGACAAAGAAAGCTCGCAGCGTGGAAAAAAACACAAAAAAAATATATAAAAAGATGAAAAATGCAATAGTTATTTTCTAACAAGTGCAGAAAGTCATACTTTTCCGCACGCGACTGCAGTTTGCCGAACGACGCGAAGCGGGAGTTCGGCAAGCAGTCGAGTGCAGAAAAGAGACTTTCTGCAAGTGTTAGGAACAATATTTTTTCTATGAGTCTTTAAAAAATGACCAAATTTTAATCAATTAATTTAATTAATATGAAAATACATACACAAATTAATTATTTGACAAGGTTGTCAAAACCAAACTTTCAGCATAATTGGTTAGCATGACGACGATCTTGGTTTCCATGACGACGATTCAAAACCACTGTTGTCTACTGATTTGACTTTCGAATATTCTGTCAAAATTATTTTATTTCATCGAATTCTAGCGTTAATTTCATTAAAACATGAACACAGTAAGATATATTTGAAATAAATTAGTAAATAATATCTAAATATTAGTTTATTGCATGTATTATAATTGCTTTAAGGCCATATTAACATATCTAAATTAACACGCGTGCGGAAAAGTAAAACGCGTGCGGAAAAGTAAAACGCGTGCGGAAAAGTAACACGCGTGCGGAAAAGTAAAACTTTCTAAACTAAAACGCGTGCACGAAAGTAGACATTTTTGCACGCTCGTAGAAAAACGTAGTTACGTATTTCTGACTCGATATTCGTCATCGATACGGTATAACCAAGTTAGAAAAAGGAGGAATTTAACTTAGGAAAGAATCACTACAGGGGCAAGTGCCGAATTGTGGCAAAATGTCAGAAGACCCTGCTGGATTCAGGGCTACAACTAACACGGTCACACTGAGGAGCTACAGCTACCTGAGGAAAGGAACGCCAAGATGTTTTAAACATAGTATATAGGTATAGATAAGGAAAAAAATTATTGGTAAAGCTCGCGAATTATCGTCCCGGGGTCTTTTTACATTTTGCCACAATTGGGCACTTGCTCCAGTAGTGATCCTTTTCAAGTTAAATTGCTCCTTTTTCTAACTTGGGTATACCCTACTGATAACGACTAACGAGTGTGAAATACGTATCTACGGTTGCATTCCACCTTTTTGTGTTATTTTTTTGGTGTTTATTTTGTGTTATTTTTTCTCCACTGTGCGAAGCAACATCATTTCGCCCAACAGCGTTTCTTTTCATTGATAGATTTTTCAAGGCTTTCTTGCCATTCAGTTTGAAATTTAATATGAGGAGAGCAGAAAAGTAAAGCATTTCAGAGGCATGCATTCTTTAAAATCGACGATTCTGAGATTCAGTATCAGGAGAGCAAAAATGCCAAGGTGTTAGTCATTCAAAGACCTGTTAACATTCTTTCAAAAGAGAAAAGTCAACATTTCACATACAAAAGTAGACAAAACATCAAGTGGTATATGTTAAAAGATGCCGAAAAACAATAAGTCCGGATAAAAAGTTCTTCAGATTGTTTCATTTAGGCATTCTGCGGATCTGTTTGCTCTATTCACTTAATCTTCCACTTCTGGTTTGAGCCCTCCGTGGCTAAATAGTGTAAGGCCCAGATATTTAAACTCCGCCACTTGTTCTATTATATTGTCCCTTCAGCTCCAAGATTTTAAAATAGGAACAGTAACGGAAAGCTTTTTTCTCAATTTTTATAGAAGTTCTGAATGCTAGACTTTATAGAAGACACAGTTCTGTATATCCGATTAATCTGTTCTATGGCTGCGTGTTGGGATCTGAACCCAAACTGGAGAGAATAGATTAGTTCACATTCTCATAGGGGTAGTTCTATTCTTCATAGTATCAATTTCTCTAATATTTTTGACATTAAGTCTTGGCAGGGAGTTAATGGGTCGATATAAGTAATTTAACATCTTCCAGTGGTGTACCTAATATTGCAACCTAACATAATCACAAATGTATATTGGAATCAAACAACATTAGTTTTAGTATACGGTTTGGAATCACAAGCACTTAATATTAAAAGAGGAGTACGGCAGGTATGCCTCTTGTAGCCCCTGATTTTTAACGTTCACTCCTTTTTACTCCTTAGAATTTTTAGAAATGCTCTTTCTGAAAAACAAAAAAGAATAATAATCGTGAACGGTGAAGTCATAAATATAATTTTCGACATGCGGACGACACAATACTCCTAGCTGCTACTCAAGAAGATCTGCAAACATTACTTGATAGTGTCGTTGAAAGTTATAAGGAAGCAGGTCTGGATTAGAGCTCCATTTTCCCGGTCCCTTTTTATTACCCGAGAATCGGGAGTTTGGAATTTGGATTTCTCGGGACTTCCCGGGAATCGGGAAATAAAAAAATTGTTTTTTTATTTCTTTTTATTTTAGTGCAATTACTTAGTACAAAAACGTATAAATTTGACGAAATATTACAATTTTTTATAAAACTTCAAAAATTTAAAAGAACATTCACAATTTTAACGGAATTTTTAAAAGTAAGAAAATTATAATTTTTTTTTAATTTGAATTTTCGTTGTTTTTATTATTGAAATATGTTTTAAGAAAACATAAATTGTTCAATGTTTGATCTTTAAGGCTGGTTCTTTTTTTTTTGTAAAGAAATTTGCTGAAGTTGAAAACGCCCGGTCGCTTTCTGTTGGTAGGTCTGATGGTTTTAAGTGCTGTGAATAATTTTTTTAAATGTCTGGTCAGCTTATTTGAATTGTTGTACAGTCTAGCTCTTGTGTAATGACCTTTTATAATTCTTCATAGACATAGGTTTAATTCAAAATAAATATTTATGTGACTATTTCATTTACAGGAGATTCTGACCAATAGAAAGCTACAGAAATAAAAATTAAACTGATAATTTTTGATAATATCCCGTCGTCAAGTATATTACGTCAGATGCCCTTCGTTGCTACGAAAATATACATTCAGTGACATTAATGACAACACTGGTAAACACACAGTTTGCTGCCGGAAATTTTTTTACTGTTTCTTGGTAATATGGGTCTGCTGAATCCAAAAATGACACCAGATTTGCTACATCAGATCGTTTTCAGAAAATACGACAACAGATCACGTTGCTAACATATAGGGTAATTTAACGCAGCAATACATACATATAAGTAGTGCTGCTACCCATCAAATAAACAAAACACGAATAAAACGTAAGATGTATATTGTACAACAATATAAGTACTTACAAAAATTATCACACATATCTGCTAAAAAAACTTAACTTTTCATTTAACCTAACCAGAATCGCAGCTCTTCTTGCAGTACCGTCTCCTATCGGAGGTTGGTTACCATCACAGCAATCTTAACTTTGTTGGCTGCAGCTCTGAACAACTATATTGAACTGCACCCATACCACTCCCTTAAATTTCGCAACCAGGAAATCCTCCTACGTCCCACATTTCTCTTTCCCGAGAATCGCAGCACAAATCTGTTATTCGGCGTCACCTTAAAACTTCCTTTTATAATTTTCTTGCAAGGTCTTTAAAAGGACGGTCCCTTTGAAGACTCCAGCAGTAATTTGCCATCATATGAGTGTCCCATCTCCCTTGATACCGCTCTTCCATCGTTTTGATATCTTGGTGGAAGTGTTCCCCTTGTTCCTCACCAATGTCACCAAGATTTTCTGGGAAACGGTCTAAGTGGCTGTGGAGGTAATTAATTTTAATACTCATATGACAACCGTGTTTGTTAAAACTGTTGAGCATATATTCCACAATATCCCGGTAATTTCCCGATTTATTGTTTCCAAGAAAATTTTCCACTACTTTCACAAAAGAGCACCATGCATTACATTCAATTTCAGTCATCGATTCTGTAAAATGCGAATCTTTTATAAGTTGTCGTATCTGAGGCCCATCAACTATTCCAGCTTTCAATTTTTCTTTACTAAGTGCAGGAAATTGCTAGACAAGTATTCAAAACAAGGACGATTCTGGTCTAGTGCCTTAACAAAATGTTTCATCAGCCCTAGTTTAATATGTAAAGCATCTCTAGAATGACATTTTTTCTACTCCAGTGTTGGTCTCTATCCCTGTTATTCCAAAGACACAGGAAACAAGGATATTTTGTATAGCCACCTTGTTGTCCCAGGAGAAAGTTCATCATCTTAAAATCAACAAAGATCGCCCACTGATATTGGTCATACTTGATGTTTTTTAGGATCAGCTATATTGTTTTATATTCTTCTTTCATTTTTGTAGAATGCCCAATTGGTATACTTCCATATTTGTTGCCATTATGTAGAAGGACACACTTTAAACTTCGTTTGGAACTGGCGAAAAAGACGCCAGTGATCTAGATATACCCATTTTTTCTAACAGTCCTTTAATATTGTTACAAAAAACCATATTATCTAACTGAGAAAAAAAGGCAAAAGATCTTTTTCTCTATTATGGTAGTACATAATTTTGGTGTCTCGGTGAAGAAGATTCATTTCCTTTAGTCTGGAGGCAAGCAACTTGGAAGAATCCTTTGGAAAGTTCAAATCTCTGATAGCATCGCTTAACTTTTCCTGAGTAAAGCGCTCAAGACGTGTTGAATCCCCTTCAAAATCACTGTTGTCTTCCTCAAATCTAGTAGTCTGTAGTTCGTCAGATAACGATTCGACATTAACCTCTGGTAACATAGGTAGACTGCTAAATATTGGAATGGGTATCTGCTCAACCTGAAGTGGAATTGGTCTTATTGCTGAATCCAGGTTAGGATATGTCCACGTATGTCGAGCGTTACGATAAATTCCCTTTATATTCACAAGACAGAAATAGCCCATCTTCAAAACGATTTTTTGGTTTTCTTCTATAAACATAATATTGCAATTATAGTGGTGAAATATAGGGAAATGTAAGAATATTTAGGTATTTGATTAGTATGTTATATCTCGAAAACTAGAGCTGATACAAATAAAAGGTTTTGATTTTTGAAATCAGCACAGATGAATTAACCAAAATAAGTTGATTTTTTTCGGCAGCAAGACAAAAAAATTTTTTTGGTGGGCTGTGCAATTAATGTTTTAAAAATTATAAAAGTGATGACTTTCAACCGTCAAATATTGATAACAACTGTGTATTTAATTGTACTAATTTGTACTTACATAAATAAATTACAATAAAATTTTGGTTTTTAACAGTTTTATTCATGAAATACTCGCAGCAAATTGCACTCGATCTCTAAAATTAACATAGAATTTTAGAACTCTTGTGCAATTACTACTGATAATTATGTATAACTAAAAGTTTGAAATTTGAAAAAAAAAACTTGGGCGTTGATGGGTTAATAATAATTCTCAACAAATCGTCTTTTGACGCCGACTTTTCACAATAATTAAGAACAAATCAACAAAAAAAACCTTACAAACTCTTATTTTAAATGATTTTCTACGATTTTTCAGTAAAATTGTGTCCCTTTTCCATATATCGTCAAATTTATCAAAAGCACTAAAATTTTGGTTTTGAACAGTTTTATTCATGAAATACTCGCAGCAAATTGCACTCGATCTCTAAAATTATTATCGAATTTTTGCCCTCGTGACACTTTGACATAATTTCACTCCCCTTCGGGTAGTGAAATTAAAACTGTCAAAGTGTCACTCGGGAAAAATTCGATAATTTTAGAGTTCTTGTGCAATTACTACTGATAATTGTAGATGCAAAATTAATTAGATGCATCGCATAAACAATAAAGTGTTTATGCTAACCGATGTGGTACACTCTGATTTAACGCCAAAATTGAAAGGTTTAAAACATATATAATTGAAAAATAAATATTTCAAGTGGAACAGTTGAAAATGATTATTAAGCACAGAGGTAACTGTATCAGAATAATTTATTAATTATTGTGAGTTAGTATTATCTCCGCTCATAACTTAAAATTAAATATTAAAAAAATCCCGGGAAATCTGTAAAAATTCCCGGGAATCGGGACTTCTATTTTTATAGATTTCCCGGGAAATTTGTCCCGGGAATATCCCGGGAATGGAGCTCTAGTCTGGATCTGAACATACGGAAAACCAAAATACTCGTAATAAGTAAACAACAGAATGTAAAACCTTCTATAAATATAAATAATACCCAACTTGAGCAAGTTGATCAAATTGTTACCTTGCATATCAGTTACATTGTAATGCAGAGAGTCACGGCGAAATTAGATCTAGGATAGAGCAGGCCAAAGCCGCTTTTAGAAGAATGTCCAAGGTGCTCTGGACAGAATGTCCAAGAACAGAGATCTAAAATTGGCATTGAGGATCAACCTACTTCGCTGCTACGTATTCTTGTTCTTACTTTATGGTGTCGATTCCTGCACTGTGAATAAAAATGAGCTAAATAGCCTTGAGGCTTTCGAAATGTGATGCTATAGAAGAATTCTAAGAGTTTCTTGGGTGGAGAATATTCGAAACTCCACAATACTAGAACGTCTCAGCAAGACTACTGAGATTATAAAAAGCATCAAGAAGAGAAAGCTGGAATATTTCGGACATGTAAGGAGAGATCAAATTTGATTTGATGACAAATCAAAATATCTCAGATGGAAGTGAGATCGAAAGCGTCGAAGAGTATATAAAGGGTGTATCATTAAGAATGTCCAATCTCTGAAATGTAGATTCTAGACCTCAAAATATTAAGATTTAACCCAAATCACTTAAATAAAATATAACTCCTTATTGAGTTACAGGGTGTTACTAATTACTAATATAAATATAATTACTAAAAAAACTATTTTTACCCAGTACTTTAAAACTATTTGACGTATCCTTATCATACTTGGCAAAAAGTGTGGCTACTTATACACCCTATTAAATTGTGCTAACTAAACGCTTTTAGCTACTACCAGAGGCGTACGACAGGGGATAGTGAATGGTTGACCCTTCCCAAGTTCTACGCCACTGGGAGAATTACTATTTTAGCGCAATTTTTGGATTCTCCAATACTTTCTATGTAAATAGTATACTCTTCATTGGTAACGCTAAAATCATAGTTTACGAGATATTTAAAGTTAAACATGAAACGGAACAGATATTTTGATTAATTTATATGATTCATATGATTAATATTTAAAAATTATTTGTACCCAGTACTTTAAAACTATTTGACGTATCCTTATTATACTTGCTAGAAAGTGTAGGTACTGTGTAGACTCTACTAAATTATGTTAAATAATCCTTTCTGACTACTACCAGATGCGTAGGATAGGGGAAATTTACTGGTTCACCTTTCCCAAATTCTACGACACTGACGGAATAGCTATTTTAGTGTAAGTTTTAGATTTTCCAATACTTTTTATGTAAATAGTATACTCTTCATCCGTAACGATAAAATCATTAGTTTTCTTAAAACTTGAAGTTAAAAATAAAGCGACACAATACATTAAGGCGGGTTGACATTACTAAATAGTGAATAACAAACGTGGTTCACATTAAAAAACAAGAGAAAGGCGGGTTGACATTACTAGTGAATAACGAACGTGGCTCATGCTTACATAGTTTGCCCGGGCTACACGACTAATGTAAACAGATTATCTCACGAATGGTCTACGCCAGTGATTCCCAACCGGGGGGCGATCGCCCTCTTGGGGGCGGTTTGAGATTTTCAGGGGGCGATAGAGCGAAGGGGGCGATATGGGGGGCAATAGAGAAAAGGGGGCGATAAGGTGGGCGATTAGCATCTGGGAAACGAGAAATGGGTAATAGAGAACAAAAAACAGTACTTTCGATCGGATATCCATAGGATAATAAAAAGTAATTAAATGTACACCAATGCAGGTAATAATAACACAAACATCTCGTCTAATAACAGAGGGCCATGAATCATGATACAATTTATTTCTATAGGTAAGTAATACATTATAATTAATTCTGCATTTTCCTTTTATCGAGCTTTCGTATTGGGCGAACATCCGCACAAAAGAGAAAGGGATAGAAGTGCGATAAGAATGATGAGAGTAGGTACCGACTCTACCGATCTGACTCTAACAAAAAGTGTACGGCCGAAATTGTGGTCGTTTTGTCATATATCTATCTTTTGCCCTTCATTTGTCCAAAGTTGAACGTAGGCCTCCCCCTTATTTTTTCACTCTTCCTCGTTCAATGATAATCCTGTTCATCTGGTCTCAGCGTATCTTTTTGGGTCATTCGACCATCTCATCTGTGGTCTGCCCTTTCCTCTTTTACGGTCTCAAGGTCTCCAGTGGATCATCGCTTCATTCCATCTTCCGTCTTTTTGTCTGTTGTTTTGTCACGTTTTCCACTAGAGAGTAGCTGCATGCTTGTTTAGATCTTTCACTTTGGTTTTATTTCTGATCCATGTATTTTTATTTTTGTCACTTAGCTTGATACCCCGCATTTTTCTTTCCATTGCCTTTTGAGTATTGGCCATCCTTTCCATATTTTCCTTTGTGAAGGTCCATGTCTGTGCTTCATATGTAAATATTGGTCTTGTCATAGATGAGGTAAATAAAATTAAAGCAAAACCAAAGAATGACGTAATATTTCGTACACTCTGACACTCTGTAAAGAAAATGATGAGATATTTAATACATTGCTACTCCAGTCATACGGAAGTCCGCTGGCTTTCGAAAGGGAATTGCTTACGGCGGTTCTGCACCTCATGGATACTGTTATCGAATTTCTGATAACTACTGACCCCACACTGAGTACAGCACTACAAGAGAAGCGAAATGACATCGCTTAACTATCAGATATTTCTGAAAAATTAAATGGAACAAATCTGGAATTACAAAGGAAGAACATAAATATGGCCAAAGCGAAGGGATTAGTCGCAGCATTCATTGACAAACTATCTACTTTTGAAGAAAATATACAGAGAGGAGGTCTGACCAAATTCCCCAGAAATCATCATGTGGTTATTCTGAGGATCTTCAAACATATTGCCTCCACCTTGGAGGGGATTTGAGGTAAATAGCTATTAACCAACATTGAGCCAGATATAAAGAAATTATGTGAGTATCACCAGGCCCAAGGGAAAAATTAACAATTATTACTAACCTTGTTCACCAACACGTGGACAAGATGCAAGAGGCACAAGATCGAAATAGAGGAAAAATTATGAGAGAGATATATGTCCAGCAGTGGACAAGCGAAGATTGAATGATGACTTACCATGTATCATTTTACGAAATGTAAAAATAAACCAATATTGTACTGATTAATTTTTTATTTCAATTTAATTGGGGAGGGGGGCGATTATAGTATTCACAACTGGTGAAACCTGTCTAAGGGGGCGATCATGGGAAAAAGGTTGGGAACCACTGGTCTACGGTCTACGCCACGCCACGATAGATATTAAACATGTTAAATATTTCACGCTCTAAGACAGTCGTAGAGAGTTTGTATTTGATTAAGCACGTGCTTTTACCCACAAAAATGAGCATCTGAATGAATCGGAGACCGTTATATGTTCGATTTGTAGAATTGTACGAAAGCGATCCTGTAAGTACTCTGGAATGATTCTGACGTAAGGTATAAAAAGAATGACGCACGAAACGCAGCAGTAGAAAGAATTGTTGCTCAGCTTGAAATCTTGAAATTGAAAATTTTACTGATTCAAGTATAGTCCTAAAATAAACAGAGAGTAAAAAGAGAAAAATCAAAGAAGCGGCTCTAATTATGCTAAATGAAACCAATTGTGTCGCTAATTCCTAATAAAAGAGGAAGTCAATAGAAAGAAAATACCACGATTAGTAAGTCTTCTACTTTAAAATGTATAATACATGTCTGAATTTCCGATATCAATGAGTCAGATTAAATTAAATTATTAGAAGAATTTTTTACTAAGCAACAAAATTTTTGTTTAATTTATTAGTAGTTTGTATTTTGACAACGACGTCCCATTTGGACGTCGAAACGTTTTATAATATCATTTTTTAGTTAAATTGTGGCTTATTTCCCATTTAGAATAGTTAACTGAAAATATTACAGCAAAACATGTACTAGAGAAATAATAGCTATTATTCGCAGGTAGCCTCTAATAGGTACAAATGATGATGCCATGTCCACTACTAACACATAAAACTCTCGTGCCCAGTGTAAACACAATAACGTTTCTGACGAAACGTATTTGCACAGAAGCGTAGATAACGCTTGTTTTTTAGTGTGAATAACGAACGTGGCTCACACTTACGTAGTTGGTCCGTGCTACACGACTAATGTAAACAGATGTTCGTGCAGCATGATTATCGCACGAATAGTCTATGCCACGCCACGATAGACATTAAACATGTTAAATATTTCACGCTCTAAAGACAGTCGTAGAGAGTTTGTATTTTATTAAGCACGTGTTTTTACCCTCAAAAATGAGCATCTGAATGAACGGTAGACCGTTATATGTTAGATTTGTAGAATTATACGAAAGTGATCCTGTACTCTGGAATGATTTTGACGAAAAGTAAAAAAGAATGACGCACGAAACGCAGCAGTCGAAAGAATTGTTGCTCACCTCGAAATTTGAAATTCTTCTGCAAAACATGTACTAGAGTAACTAGAGAATTAATAGCTATTAGTTGGCAGGTTGTAATAGTAGCATCTAATATCCTTTGTTGTAATAGTAGTAGCGGTGTAACCAGGATGATCCTAAGGGGGTTACAAGAACTGGATGGTCTCTGAGGGGTATGGAATAGTAATGATATTGCATATAAAGCTCAAAGTACATCCAAATGGGGCGGGTTATAACCCCCAAACCCCCCTGGTTATGCCTATGAATAGTAGCCTTTAAATTCAAATGATGATGACATGTCCACTACTAACACATAAATCTCTCGTGCCCAGTGTAAACACAATAACGTTTCTCACAAAACGTATTGCACAGAAGCGTAGATAACGCTTGTTTTTTAGTGTGAACCACGTTCGTTATTCACTATTAATGTCAACCCGGCTTTTTTCAAAATAACTGTGCCATTTCATATTTCAATAACTTCAAATATCTCGAAAACTAATGACTTTATGGTTACCCATCAAAAGTATACTATTTACATAGAAAGTATTGGAGCATCGAAAAATTGCACTAAAATAGTAATTCCCCCCGTGGCGTAGAATTTGGGGGGGTCAACCATTCACTATCCCCTGTCGTACGCCTCTAGTAGTAGCTAGAAACGTTTAGTTATCACAATTTAATAGGGTGTATAGTTGCCACATTTTTTGCCAAGTATGGTAAGAATAGTGTTTAAATTTTTAAATAAAACACCCTGTAACTCAGTAAGGAGCCATATTTTATTTAAGTGATTTGGGTTAAAACTCTGCCTGGGGGTTGTGAGCGCGAAGACTAAGTGGATTGAGTAGCTCAGAAGTCACGCTCACACTCACAGCCGGTCCCAAGCCCGGAAAAAAGAGGAGGGTTGATGGGCCAGGTTAGCATCCTACCCATTATAAAAGAAAACAAGGCTCAAAGAACCGATATAAAGCCTCGGAACCCGACGGAACCTAAGATGACGAACCACGCAAAGAAAAGGAAAACGAGAAGGAAAAAGAAGCCAACAATCAGATTAGCAACATGGAACATAACTTCGTTCAACAACAAAGACCAAGAGATAATCGAAGAACTGATAAACAAAAACATAGACATTTGTGCAATCCAAGAAACCAAGAAGAAAAGTAAAGGTCAAAGAGACTATAACCAATATATTTTAGCATATAGTGGAGTGAAGAAAGAAGAACGAGCACGAGCAGGCGTAGGTATACTTGTCCATAAAAAATTTAAAGACAACATAAGTAACTGCCGTTACATCTCCGAAAGAATAATACATATGAACATCACAATGGAGTACCAAAAATTAAATGTTATATCTATCTATAGCCCCGAGGACTGCAAACCTAAGAAGGAACGAGAGGCATTCTACGAACAGTTGCAAACCATCCTGGACAACATACCTCATGAAGAACACTTAATTATTATGGGGGATTTTAATGCACGAATCGGAAATGAAATAGTTCCAGGAGTAAAACAAAGATTCAATGAAAACCATGTCAACTCAAATGGAGAACTCATGGCTAATCTCTGTGCTTTTAACGAATTGCGAATCAATAATACATTTTTCGACCATAAGCTTCAGTATAAATATACGTTTGAAAACTCCAGGGGGCACAAATCTATGATTGACTTTATAGTCACTAATAGAAAAATCCACCCAGAGCAGATTCTAGATATTCGAACTTTAAACTCGGCAGACGCAGGGAGTGAACACAAATTAGTCCTAGCAAAAATAAGAATGAAACTAACACCAAAACATTTTCCACAGGAAATCACCGAGGAAAAATTCAATGTAGAATCACTGTGGAACGATTCTACCAAAGAAATGTACCAAAGGAGGCTAGCACAGAAGATACAGCTGAAGCAGATAGACGACATCGAAGATATAAACGCGAGCTGGGAGAAAATTAAAAACAATATTGAAGAGGCAGCAACAGAAGCTCTAGGAAAACGCAAAGTCATACTGAACAAAAGAAACAACAACAATACACCATGGTTCAGAAAAGAAATAAAAGAGAAATGTAAAGAGAAGAGAGACGCCTACATGAAGTATAAAACATCAAACACTCCAGAATCCAGAGACACCTATAGAAGAATACGAAATGAAACAAAGCAATTGGTAAGAAGAACAAAAAATGAACACTGGGAACAGTTTACAAAAAGGATGGAAAGCGACTTCTACGGAACACAAAAACAAATATGGAGATTCATAAGAAACCAACGGAAAGAAATGGCAGAATTGAAGGAATACAATAACATACCAGCAAACGAATGGGAAAGATACTTGACGGAACTGTTTAAAGGAAAGGAAAATAATAACCAAAATAATAACCTACCTGAATTAAGACAGGAAATTGAAATCAGTTTTCAGGAAGTAGGGGTAGCCATAAATTCACTCAAAAATAGGAAGTCACCAGGACCAGACGGAATAACCAACAAGCTTCTAAAATACGGAGGAGAAAGTATAACCCTAGAGATGACAAAACTTATACAAAAACTAATATTGCACTGCAAGATACCAGACGCATGGAGAAACAGCATAATGATACCAATGTTCAAAAAAGGAGACAAAGAAGACCCCAACAATTATAGAGGTATAAATCTACTAAACACCGCACTTAAGCTAACCACAAAAGTCCTAACCAACAAAATCATTAAACTAACAACTTTATCAGATGAACAACAAGGATTCAGATCCGGAAGATCCTGCGTAGACGCCGTATTTGTACTGAGACAAATCACAGAAAAGGCCATTGAGTACAATAAACCAGCATATTTATATTTTATAGACCTGACAAAGGCTTTCGATCGCATCCAAGTCGAAGACGTCTTACATTTACTGTATAGAAGAAACATACCAATCAATATTATACAAACCATCGAAAACATCTACTCTCATAATCGAATACAGGCAAAGATAAATGGAAAACTAACGCAGTTTATACCAGTAAAAAGTGGAGTCAGACAAGGTGACTCGTTAAGCCCACTGCTCTTTAATATAATAATGGACGAAATAATAGAAGCAGTACGTAAAGGTCATGGTTACAGAATGGGGAATAAAGAAATCGAAGTATTGTGTTATGCAGACGACGCCGCATTAATCGCCGAGACAGAAGACGATCTCCAAAGATTAACACACATCTTTAATACAACAGCCAAGAAATACAATATGATAATATCAGCAGAAAAAACCAAATGTATGACAACATCTAAATACCCACTACGATGTAAAATCGAAATTGATGGGAAAATAATAAAGCAGGAAGCAAGGTTTAGATACCTGGGAATAGATATAACCAGTTACGGAGATGTTGAAGAGGAAGTACGACAACAAAGCTTAAAAGCAAGTAAAGCGGCGGGATCTCTCAATGACACAATCTGGAAGAACAAACAGCTAAGACAAGACACAAAAGCAAGAATCTATAAAGCAGCAATTAGACCTATATTAACATACACGGCGGAGACAAGGCCTGACACATCTAAAACGAGACGACTACTAGAAACAACCGAGATGAAAATACTCCGACGAATATCAGGGAAAAGTCTGTTGGATAGGGAGAGGAACGAAAACATAAGAAGATCATGCAATATAGAAGACATAAATGGATGGGTGACAAAACGGAAACAGGAGTGGAACGAACACATTAGTAGAATGGCAGAGGATAGGATAGTACGAATAGCACGAGATAAGTCACCAAATGGACGAAGAAGTATTGGCAGACCAATAAAAAGGTGGTGCGATAACCTAAACAATTTAGGAGGATAATATTGAAGAAGAAACAGGCTTTAAAGCCTACATACAAGAAGGAAGAAGAAGAAGAAGGATTAAATCTTAATATTTTGAGGTCTAGAATCTACAACTCAGAGATTCGACATTCTTAATGATACACCCTGTATACCTAGGTCACACGATCAAACTACGCAAACAGAATCAAACGGCAGAGATAACTAGGGGAATCCGAATGACTTGAGAAGCAGTAGGAAGACTCAGTGATGGATTGAAAAACAAAAAGATACCAATAAATCTAATGAAAAAGTTGTATTCTACTAGTTATGGCTTGTGGAATGGATACCGTGACACTTACAGAGTTGTGAGCCAATATATTAAGAATAACACAGAGGGCCATCGAACGAGCTATGTTGGCAGTATCTCTGAGAGAATATATACGCAACGAGGACGTGCGAAGCAGGACGAAGGTGGAAGATGTAATGGGAGATTTGCGCAAAAGAAATGGAACTGGGTAGGACACGTGGCACGGCAAAACAACGACAGGTGGATGAGAAACATTGTACATTGGAGACTATGCGAACACAGTTGTAGTAGAGGAAGACCACAAAACGATGGCTAGACGACATGAAGGCACAAGTGGGGGAGAAACTGGCACCGAATAGCACAAAACAGAGAAGAGTAAAAAACTCATGGGGAGGCCTTTGTCCAGGAGTAGATGCAAACAGGCTGAAGAAGAAGGGGAGGTCCCAAATATAGGTTGCTACAAAATATTATGCAAGGGGCAAACGCAGTCCAGGACAAAGAAGAACTTCATGGTTGAAGAACTTGCTAGATTGGTACGGTGTTGATGCTATTTAGGGTGGCACTAAATAAAATTAAGACAGCTGTGGAGGTAACCAACATTCTGAAAGGACATGGTATATGAAGAAGAAGCTAGGGTACCTTGTGTGGGAATTAGAATAATTTTGCAACTTTCCAGGGCGATGGGAATCATAGTATATATAGGTACTAAAATAAATTTGAAAATAAATGTTTTATTTCTTTATTTACACTTAAACAATACTAAAACTCTTAAAAACTATACAAATTTATGGTTGTGAGGAGTGTATTTCTAATATTGTACTAAAAAATCATCAGTGAATATTTTTTCAATGCGAAAAATAAATGTATAACCTTTCTTTTTGATATATTTCTCTTATAGTACATTCTTTCACGGTTTTTGCTGTAAATTTTAAAGAATTGCTTGGATTGACATTAAATTTGGCATACGCATAGCTAACATGTCAAAGAAAAAAAGTGATATGGTGCCGCTGTGTACTTTTACCCTGGGGGTGAGTTTCACCCCATCTCGGCGGTGAAAAAATATATGTCCAAGGCAAGTCCCGAAATGGATAAACTAACTAATTTTAAGCAACTTTTGTTCTATAGAGTTTTTCACCAAATCAATACTTTTCGAGTTATTTGCGAGTGAATATGTTCAGTTTTCATCAAAATAACCACGTTTTTAGACGGTTTTTCGCAAATAACTCAATACGTAAGCATTTTTTCGAAAAAAATATTCTTAGCAAAACTATAGCGAATAAAAAAAGTGAAAAAAACGGTGTATATATTAGGTCTCTATACCTAGCAAAAGCAGAGTTATAGCTATTGAAAAATAGAATGGTATTCGAAAAATTCCAAATAGAATAATTCAATGTGAAATATCCAAATAATGAAGCATTCTTGGGGAAAACACATTACAACTTTTTTAAAGTGTTTAAAAAAAGATTTATTAAAAAAAATTCTAGCATTAAATGTAAGCAAGTTACGCTCAAAATAAGGTTGTTCCCTTTTGTTTTGGCAAAAAAGAATCAGAAAAATCATCCCCCAATTAGCAAATTAAATAAAATTAATCGTTACCGCTTCACAAGTTACTTTATTTATGTTGTGTTTATATGATCGGTAAGTTTCATCGATTCAAAGTGCTTATTAAAAAAAATTGGTTTTAAAGTAAAATTTTCAAAAATATTAATTTTGAAAAAAATGCTTTTTTTTCAAATAACTTAAAAATTGTTAGAGATACCAAAAATCTTAAACAATAAAAAAAGTCTGCTTTACTTTTCTGAATATTCTGTATTTTTTTGTTTTTCTGTAAGACAAAAATTGGTTAAGATTCGATGTTTCTAAATTTGCATACACTCGTGATAAGTGACTCGTTCAAGCCCTTTTAACTACAGCTCTTTCAAAAATAAGGACTTTGAACCGATGAAACTTACAGATCATATGATAAATACATATGCGAGTAAAAAACTTGTAAGGTGGTAACAATTAAGTTCATTTGAAATGCTAATTAGGGGGTGATTTTCTCGATTTCTTACCAAAAAAAAGGGACCAACTTTATTTTGAGCGTAACTTGTTTACTTTTGATGCTAAAAAATTTTTTTAAAAACAAAAATAAGCATTTTTAAACACTCTAAAAAAGTTAAAATGAGTTTTCCTCAAAAAAGTGCTTTGTTTTTTTTATTATGGTACATTAAAATATTCGATTTGGAATTTGACGAATATGGACCTATTTTTAATTAGCTATAACTCTGCTTCTGCTAGGTATAGTGACCTAATATATACACCATGTTTTTCACTTTTTTATGTGCTATATTTTTGATAAGAATTTTTTTTTTCGACCAAATACTTACTTTTTGAGTTATTTGCGAAAAACCGTTTGCAAACGTGGTTACTTTGTAGAAAAATTAACATATTCACTCGCAAGTAACTCGAAAACTATTAACTTGGTAAAAGAACTTTATAGAACAAAAGTTGCTTGGAATTAGTCATTTTATCCATTTCCGGACTTAATTCGAACATATATTTTTCACCCACAAAAGGGGGTTAAACTCACCCCTAATGCAAAAGCACACATCGGCACAATATCACTTTTTTTCTTTGACTTGTTAGCTATGTGTATGCTAAATTCCATGTCAATCCTAGAGTTCTTTAAAACTTAGAGGTTTTGCAATATTTTACCTTTAAAGAACGTAATATTAGTAAATACCAACCGCTAGCACTACAATAGTTTCTGTATTTTTCAATAACTTTTGTCGTTGAAAATATACAAATATGTAAATATATAATTTATTTTCTACAATCACTCGAAATTGTACCTATGGTAAAATATGTAATGCCAAACTTGATTAAATTATTTTTGTTTTTTCCTATAAAAATATTTACTGACTATCGCTTTTTCTTTATCAAATACACACTCAAAACTCCGAAGAATACTGTCCACATAAACCCTACACCCATCCCGCTGTATACTTGAAAGTTGTCAATCGACCAACCTCTTTTGGATACGTTTCTCAATGATTCGATGGCCATCGTAAATGGAAGGCATCTGGAGAAGATTCTTAAAGCTGGAGGCATTCCCTCTGTTGGCCACATCAATCCTAAAAGAACAATAATATGGTAAATGCAAGCTCCTTAAAGGATTTTAACCCGATTGTGTATTTCCATATACAAATTCCATACACATACACTCACCGGCACAAAATTCCGCCACCCAAAATTTTTGATTAAGTTTGAAAATTTATAACTTTATTATTTGTGCTCCGATTTTCAAGATTCTTGCACCAGTTTGTAGGTACATGTATTTATATTGTTTGGTATTATTCCGGTAACAAAAAAATTTTGCTTGCATGGCATTATACAGGGGTGAAAGGAAGCGTTGTATTTTCTCCTAATTTTAAAAAATTCTGTGGAAAAATGGAATAGCTGATTTTGTTTCATAGTCATATTATTCCGGAGGCATCACCAACATTGTGTTTTGTTGAACTATCCGAATATCTTTTTTCTTGTAAGAGCTGTATTATCTTTTGTAAATAAAAACACTGTTTGACTCATAAAATAGAGGTTGGATTGATAAGATTAGAATGGCCCACATTCAGCCCAGATCTCAATCCTATTGAGAATTTATGGGATGAATAAAAAAAAGCTATTTGCCGTCATCCTAGGCCTCCAGAAAATTTGGTACAGTTGCCTTGGTAGAGGAAAATCGGGCTATTCCCAGCGGCGTAGCTGAAGATTGGTGACCCCCCCCCCCCCGCGACAATTTTTGTGGGCCCCGTATTATAAACATTTACGAAAATTATTTGGCCTTTCTTTAATAAGTCTTCATCGGTTCGTGTTAATAGTTTTTTTGGAAATTGACATAAAAACCTATTATAACTTCATGTCTCTTAATCCTACAAACCTAAACCTATTAGTAAGTTGTTGCAATATTATATCTAAATTTACATTGAAAACATTAACTTCAAAACTTTTTTTGCTACAAGTTATTTTTTCGTCGCAGCTGAGCTAATCGTAAATTTTTTTTTATACTTTTTTCGACAAGTAAGAAAGAGCTAACAAAATTAATGAGCAATATAATAAAACAAGCCAAACCTTTTGGTCTTCTCATAAATAAGGAAAAGACAAAATACATGATAATGGGAGAAACAGATAAAGAAAATGAAGACAATTTCACATTGGAGATAGAAGGAGAAAATGTATGCGCATTTAAAAGAGTTTCAGAATTTACATACCTGGGTGTAAAAGTAGATGAAAAGGGACATGGGGAAGGGGAAATAAAAGCAAGAATAGCAAAAGCAAACAAAAAGTATGGAGCATTGCGTCCATTAATGAAATCCAAAGATGTGTCAAGAAAAACAAAAATAAGAATCTACAAAACAGTTATCAGACCTACAGCTACATATGCATGTGAAACATGGGTGCTTAAAAAATCAGAAATAGACCTTTTAGAAAGATGGGAGAGGAAAATACAACGAGCAATATATGGAGGCGTGAAAATAGACGGTCAATGGAGAAGAAGAAATAATAAGGAACTTGAAGAACTATATAATGAACCAAAAATAACGACGGCAATCAAAGCACAGAGAATCCGATACTTAGGACACATAGAAAGAATGGGAAAGGCGAGAATGCCAAAAATGGTTCTATTACGTAAGCCAATACAAAAAAGAAGAATAGGAAGACCAAGAAGGAGATGGAAGGACAGCGTATATGAAGACTTAAAACAAAGTAATATTGTAAACTGGAAAGAAAAAGCTTTGGACAGAAAACAATGGAAGGAAGTGGTGAAGAAATGTATGGAAAGACTATAATGTTAAGTGTAGTATTAAGTGTTTTATACAAACAAATGTAATATTGTATATATTATAGTAGTATAGGATATAGCATTATATATAAATATGTAATAGTAATTGTAAGGAAAAATTAAATCTTTCAGCCCTAGGCCTTCACGGCCTGTTGAGCTTAATAAATAATAAATATTATTCCGGTAACAAAAAAATTTTGCTTGCATGGCATTATACAGGGGTGAAAGGAAGCGTTGTATTTTCTCCTAATTTTAAAAAATTCTGTGGAAAAATGGAATAGCTGATTTTGTTTCATAGTCATATTATTCCGGAGGCATCACCAACATTGTGTTTTGTTGAACTATCCGAATATCTTTTTTCTTGTAAGAGCTTTATTATCTTTTGTAAATAAAAACACTGTTTGACTCATAAAATAGAGGTTGGATTGATAAGATTAGAATGGCCCGCATGCAGCCCAGATCTCAATCCTATTGAGAATTTATGAAAATTTGAAAATTTCAGAAAATCTGGTACAGTTGCCTTGGTAGAGGAAAATCGGGCTATTCCCAGCGGCGTAGCTGAAGATTGGTGACCCCCCCCCGCGACAATTTTTGTGGGCCCCGTATTATAAACATTTACGAAAATTATTTGGCCTTTCTTTAATAAGTCTTCATCGGTTCGTGTTAATAGTTTTTTTGGAAATTGACATAAAAACCTATTATAACTTCATGTCTCTTAATCCTACAAACCTAAACCTATTAGTAAGTTGTTGCAATATTATATCTAAATTTACATTGAAAACATTAACTTCAAAACTTTTTTTACTACAAGTTATTTTTTCGTCGCAGCTGAGCTAATCGTAAATTTTTTTTTATACTTTTTTCCGTTTATTTTTAAATTCCGGTTTAATCTCCACGATTCTACTATTCCTGCTGCTTGTGCTAAAATTAAGTTGAATAAAGTTAGTCGAATGTAATGTTCGTTGAATAAAGTTAAGTATTTTAGAATAGTAATGTTACCGGCAAATTCAAAATTATTCATATGCTCTACTAATGCATTAGCTTCTAATTTTTCATAGTTTTTTGTTAGCAATGAAATTTTCGTTAAAGATTTCATTACTTGTCGGAAAGCTTGACGCAAAGCCATAACAGCATCATGTCTGGATGACCATTGGGTTTTACATAACATTTCTAAGATTGGCAAACGCGATGAATCCAAAGTGGTAATAGTGCATACATATTATGTAGTACATTCCATATTGTAATACTTACACTAAAAAACATATAATCTCTTAATTATGTCGTAAAAAACCAACTCCTGTACACCAGCAACGGCATCATTCAACAATAGGTTCAGATTATGGGATGCACATGAAGATAGGAATAGGAAACTGTTTTTTCAATGTCAGTTATGCGCCTTTGTACGCCTGAATATACACCTTTCCTCTGCAGTTGTGTACGGAAAGGTGCTTTGATAGTATAAATTTTAAAATTTTAAAGTTTCATTTACAGGACCTTCTGTACTTTGGTCTAATATGCAAATAAATCCCAAAAAACTTTCAACAACTTCTACTTTGGAAGGTAAATTATTTTCATCGCAAGTTATTTTTACATACCGGAAAATGAAACTAAGCTGATCGTGTTTTGAAATATCTTGAGTGGTATCAAGAATTATTGAATAAAAACAATTTTTTTTAATTAAATTAATAAATTTGTTTTCAGTTTCTTGGCCCAGCAAATTTATAACTACGTTTTTTATTTGCAATGGCTCAAGTAATTTGTTTAAGTTATTGTTTTTACCGATTAATTTATCTAAAACAGGATCATATTTAGCTAGTAAAAGATCCACCGACAAAAAATTACCTTTTTGGGATTCACTTTCATCTAAGCTAGCAACATGCCCACGAAACGCTAAATTATTGCACCTTGCACCCGGAAAGAGTAAGAGTTGTCAATTATCCGCTTCATTACTTTCTTCCAAATTGCCTTTTTCGATGCTTATTAGGAAAATATGTTTTGGTACCAAATTTAAAGAAAGTAGAAGTATTAAGCTTGAAGGTTTTAAGGGGCCCCTCCTAACGTCGCCCCCCCCCCTGCCTTGAGGGCCCTGCGGGCCTGTCAGCTACGCCACTGGCTATTCCCCAGGCGAACAAAACACATCTTTATTTGATGCTTAAACAGATTGCGAGCAGTCGTTGCTGCAAAAGGTGGACATACCCGCTATTGAATTGTTTTGTTTTGCTGTTAATTTTGTTTTGTTTTGTTAATTAATGCGTTGAATATTTTTAATTAAATTAACCTTCAAAGCAGTGTTTTTATTTACAGCTCTTACAAGAAAAGAGATATTCGGATAATTCAAAAAACAAAACCTTAGTGATACCTCCAGGATAATACAAAAGGAGAATGAAACAAATCAGCCCTCCAATTTTTCCACATAATTTTCTAAAGTTAGAAGAAAAAACAACGCTTCCATTCACCCCCGTATAATGCCATCTAAGCAAAAATTTACTTATTACCTTAATATGTAATAGCAAACAACATCAATACATGTACCTACAAACTGATGAAAGAATCTTGAAATCTGGAGTACAAATAATAAAGTTATAAATTAACAAGCTTAATCAAAAATTTTGGGTGGCGGAATTTTGTGTCGGTGAGTGTATATACAAATACCAATACAAATAACCAAATATAAATCCTATCCAGATTAAGAGAGGTGTGAGGTAAGAAGACATAATCTCGCCAAAGCTTTTCAACCTAGCCCTAGAAGACGTCTTCAAAACTACAAACTGGTTAACCTATGGCGTTAACGTTTATGGCAACAAGCTAAACCACCTCAGATTCACTGACGATGTTGTGCTTAAAGCGAGCTCATTCGAGGAACTGCAAATTATGATGGAGGAATTCGCAGGCAGCTCCCAATACATCGGCCTAAAAATGAATATGAGAAAAACAAAAATAATGATAAACACAGATGACCCCATACCTATAACTATAAATGGCAGTGAGATAGAAAAAGTCCAGGAATATATCTACCTAGTCCAAATCCTGAAACTTGATAAAGAGAACCAAAGTACGGAAATTACTAGAAGAGCAAGACTAACATGAGCGGGATTTGGAACTTAGTTATATACTTAAGAACCGCAAAATACCCCAATACTTGAGGAGCAAAGTGTTCAACCAATGCATCCATCCTATCATGGCATATGGATGTCAAACCTGTACCCTAACCAAGGCAAATATGAATAAACCAGCCACAACAGAGAGAGCAATGGAAAGAGCAATATTAGGTATACGACTGTCAGGTAAAAAGGCGAACGACTGGGTAAGATCAAAAACAAAAGTCGAGGACATAAAAAGTCCAATGTTGGAATGCAGCAATACAACACTGGATACCTTACGAAAGTAAACGACCGAGAGGAAGACCACAAATGAGATGGGTTGATGATATTAAAAGAGTAGTCGTAACGAATTGGAAATATGTTGCTCAGGATAGAGACCGATGAAAGGAGTTGGGGGAGGACTATGTCCAAACGTGGACGATAGATTGCTAAGAAGAAGAAGAAGAAGTGTATTTCCATTAGGTTTTATTTAAAACCAATAAAATATGTAAAAGTAAATAAAGCGAAATGTCAGAATTATAGGGCTGTGGAACTATTAAATTTAGTATACAGGGTGTTAGTAAATAAGTATGAAAAATTTTTAGGACTAATTCTACATGAAAAATTAATACCAGTTTGCTCTATAAACTTATGTCCGCAAATGATTAGTTTCGGAGATACGGGGTGTTGAAATTTTTATTTCAAACTGCCAATTTATTTATTGCTCTAAGACCAGTTGAGCTATGAAAATGAAATTTGGTGAGTTTTAGGAGGTAGTTATTACGAATTTTTTTAAATACAATTTAGAATTTTGTATTCATCATTAGCGCGCCTACGGGCAATGGTCTGAATTTTTTTAAAGAAAAAAATAGTACGCCACTGAGATATTTCGAATTAGAAATTATTTTTAAATTCCACGTCTAATTTATGATAAAAAACCTTTCTTGCCTTTTTTTCATATCATGCACCGTTTTTATGCTGAAAAATAAAACATCTTGGCGCATATTTTTCATTTCTTAGTACATCATCAAGAACTATCCAATATAATAATACTAAACTAGAACAATAACAGAAAATATTACTAATACCATTTCAACTAGGTGCAAAGCTGCAAGAAATGTTTAAAATGATCTCCTTTACAGATAACAGAAGAATTGTATATTCATCATTGGCGGGCGTACGGGTAATGGTCTGAATTTTTTTAAGAAAACAATAGTACGCCACTGAGATATGTCAAACTAAAAATCATTTTTGAATTCCTCGTTTAATTTACGACAAAAAATCTTTCTTGCCTTTTTTTCATACGAAGCGCCGTTTTTATACAAAAAAATAAAACATCTTAACGCTTACCAAGTATTTGAGGTAGTTTCCATATGCATAGAAACTTAGTTCAAATACTTTGTAAACGTTAAGATGTTCAATTTTTTTACATAAAAACGGCGCCGCATATGAAAAAAAGGCAAGAAAGATTTTTTGTCGTAAATTGAACGAGGAATTCAAAAATTATTTTTAGTTTGACATATCTCAGTGACGTACTATTTTTTTCTTCAAAAAATTCACACCATTACCCGTACGCGCGCCAATGATGAATATAAAATTCTTCTGTTACCTGTAAAGGAGATCATTTTAAACATTTCTTGCAGCTTTGCACCTAGTTAAAATGGTATTAGTAATAGTTTCTGTTATTGTTCTAGTTTAGTATTATTATATTGGATAGTTCTTGATGATGTATTAAGAAATGAAAAATATGCGCCAAGATGTTTTATTTTTCTGCATAAAAACGGTGCATGATATGAAAAAAAGGAAAGAAAGGTTTTTTATCATAAATTAGACGTGGAATTTAAAAATAATTTCTAATTCGAAATATCTCAGTGGCGTACTATTTTTTTCTTTAAAAAAATTCAGACCATTGCCCGTAGGCGCGCCAATGATGAATACAAAATTGTTAATTGTATGTCGTAAAATTTGTAATAACTATCTCCTAAAACTCACCAAATTTCATTTTCATAGCTCAACTTGCCTTAGAGCAATAAATAAATTGGCAGTTTGAAATAAAAATTTCAACACCCGGTATCTCCGAAACTAAGCATTTGCGGACATATGTTTATAGAGCAAACTGGCATTAATTTTTCATGTAAAATTAGCCCTTAAATTTTTTCATACTTATTTACTAACACCCTGTATAAGAAATTAGCAATCCACATCAAAAACATGTTAGCAAGAAGTCTTAAGAGTAGCATAGGATAATATACCAGTGTGGCTTTAGAAAAATAGTCTAGTCGCAACCGCAGACGTTCGGATACAATTAGCGTCTCTTTGCAAAAACAATGACGTCGACTTTGCAAAGTAACAAGACACTTACTCAACACACACACTACACATTACTCCCCTGAGTTAGTGATAAGTTATAGTCTAAAAAACAATTATGAAATTGACTGGCCAGTTGGTTGTGAAAACCAGTGCCAATAAAACACAAAACACACACACAGTCGCAACATAGGGGGTCCCCTGTACACTTTTAGGTCGCCGCGATTTGATGGTGGTATTATAGGTTTTTTGGGTCGCTGAATCCAATGGAAGTGGTCTGGAAGCCCAAATGTGGTGCGTTTAATTGTTATTAACAAATTATGGTAAAATTAGGTGTTTTTCAGGAATTATTAGAAGCCTTGTAAATAAATTGACAGTGTTAAGGTCTTCTCTGGTGTATTTTTGGCCACTGAATCGAATGCGACTAGTCGCAATTACTCAAAATGTGTTCTTATTTTGTTAATAACAAAATAATTGTTTATTCGCCGAACAGCTCGAAATGCGTTATCTACAGCAAGTTTGTAGTCTTTTTCATAGAAAAATAAGCTAAATCGATTGTTACTAGTCGTGATAGCTTAAACCACGTTCCGACTTTGTTATTAATAAATTATTGCAAAAGTAACGGTTTATAATACGTTTACTCACGGTTTTTGCTCTAAATTTTAAAAAACCACTTGCAATGACATGTAATTTAACATGCACGTAGCTAACATGTCAAACAAAATAAGTGATAGGGTGCCGATGTGTGCTTTTACCCTGGGGGTGAGTTTCACCCCGTTTCGGGGGTGAAAAAAGAAACCTTTAAAATAGGTCCGGAATTGGATAAACTGATTAGTTCTAAGCAACTTTTGTTCTATACAGTTTTTTCACTAAGTCAATACTTTTTGAGTTATTTGCGAGTGAATATGTTCATTTTTTAACAAAAAACCAAATAACTCAAATGTTCACCCGAAAAGGGGTGAAACTCACCCCAAGGGTAAAAACAGACATCGGCACGATATCAACTGTTTTGTTTGACATGTTAGCTACGTATATGCCAAATTTCACGACAATCCAAGTGATTTTTTAAAATTTAGAGCAAAAACCGTGAGTGAACGTACTATAAACCGTTATTTTTGCAATAAGTTATTAATAACAAAGTCGGAACGTGGTTTAAGCTATTACTACTAGTGGCAATCGATTTAGCGTATAAAAATACTATAAAAAGACTACAAACTTGCTGTAGATAGCGCATTTCGAGCTTTTCGACGAATAAACAATTATTTTCTTATTAACGAGATAAGAACAGATTTTGAGTAATCGCGACTAGTCGCATTCGATTCAGCGACCAAAAATACACCAGAGAAGATCTTAACACTATCAATTTATTTACAGGGCTTTTAATTATGTTTTAATTATATTTTAGTTTTACCATAATTTGTTAATAACAATTTAAAGCACCACATTTGGGCTTTCAGACCACATCCATTAGATTCAGCGACCCAAAAAACCTATAATACCACCATCAAATCGCGGCGACTTAAAAGTATACACTGGACCCCCTATGTTGCGACTAAACTAAAGAGAAAAGTCTATTATAGACAACATATTTACTTTAAGAGAAATACAAGCTAAAATTCATGAATATAATGACCAACAATGGCACTCTTCATGAATTTAAAGCAACCTTTTGATAGAATATAAAGAAAAAAGCAAAAAAAAATAAAGAGAAAAAAATATAAAATATCTAGAAATTTTATCAAAAATAGTACCTATAGATAAACGTAGATAAAAATAAATATATAATAAGAAATATAAAGCTAACACTAAAAAAGAAAATAATGCAAAATAAACAAACTTAATAAATAATAAACAAACAGAAAAATTTTAAATGAAAGAAGGAGTACGACAAGTTAATTCATTGTCACCACTGTTATTTAATAGGTATATTATGTAGTATTGGATCTGGTAATAAAAAAGGCTAATATTAACAGATCAGGTCACGTAAAATAACAATGTTTGGCATTCGCTGATGATGTAGCAATTCTGTCCACAAGCAAGAAAGAATTATTAAGAGAGGTAGTGAAACGACTAGAAGAAGTTGATCGAGAAAAATATATACAAAGTTTATGGAATCGAGATTATAAACGAAACAAAACTATATACAGTGCTAGTCAAAAGTCCGTACCCCCCTCGTATCTTTTGAACGGTAATACCTATAATAGTGAAATTTGGAGGAAGGAAATAAACGGACGCAAGCTTCTTAACTAGTCATGACAGGTGACGTAATTATGACAGATGACTTTACAGCGCCTCTGTGGCCGATAATTTTAAATGGGACCTTATGGCAAGTGATACCTCGTTTGAAAGGTGTTGAAAATACCTATTCATTCATACTATTTTTGTTTGAGCTTAAGCTAATTTTGATGAATAAATGAAATAAATATAAAATTGTAGTTTCGCATTTAATTAATAAAAATTAAAAATTCCGCATATTATTACTTGTCAAAAACGTTGACGTTAACGTAAAAGCTACTAAAGAATTGAAAAAACGTCAACTTTTTTGACAAAAAAAACATAGGCGGGCATTTGAATTTTTATTAATTAAATGCGAAACTACAATATTATATTTATTTAATTTATTCACGAAAATCAAAATCAAGGTATTTTAAATACCTTTCAAACGAGGTATCACTTGCCATAAGGTCCCATTTAAAATAATTGGTCACAGTGGCTCTGTAACGTCATCTGTCACTATTACGTCACCTATCATGACTAGTTACGAAGGTTGCGTCCGTTTATTCCCTTCCTCCAAATTTTACTATTACAGGTATCACCGTTCAAAAGATACGAGGGGGGGTACGGACTTTTGACTAGCACTGTAGACAGAATGCATGGACAAGACATTTGAACAGGGGCAATATGTAATGAAAATATTGGATGAACGAAAAATGTATAAATTTAAACAGGTAGAGAAATTTGAATATTTAGGGACTTTATTTTCGAGTACACCAAGTAGCCAGGAGGAAATACACAAAAAACTAATGTCAGAAAATAGTTGCATGTATCCACTCAATAGAATACTAAATAACAAAAAAATCAGCTAAATTAAGAACGTATAAAACTGTAATAAGACCAATAATTAGTATGCCTCAGAAATCTGGACTATGACAAAAACTGAATAAATCGATGCTTCAGAAGTCAAACGGTGTAAGTCACATTCTCCCTAGAAATGACTTACGAGATGTAAGTATGTAATACATATTATTATACAGAATGGGCCAAACAAAAGAGTCCAAATCGATATTTGGCAGTATTTATTAGATTTTAAGAAAATAAAAAACAGGTCAATTTTTGATCTAAGGGGGACACATTTTTACGGTACATACATCTGTCATTTGTCAACCCCTTACCTTCCACTTCCCTCACCCCTTATTTTTAAATAGGAAATAGGGGTCGTGTGCTAGCTCATTTGAAAGGTTATTCAATTTTCTATTCAATAATATCAACATTAACATATTTATTTATATAGGGTGTCCAAGAAAAAATTATTTTAATTAAATTAATTGACACAAAAAGAAGAATGTGTGTAATTTATTTAATTCAAAATACATTATATTGCTGAGACAAAACAGAAAAAAATGTTTTTTGATAAATAGACATTCCTTTCCGCTTAATTTCAATGTTCAAGCTGCCACCCATCTGCCTCTTGGTAGGTTGAATATTGAATTTAAGCAACAAACAATGTTTATTTATCAAATACACATTTTTCTGTTTTCAGCAGTAGAATGTATTCTGAGTTAAATAAATTACATACATTCCTCTTTTTTTGTCAATTAATTTAATTCAAAATAATTTTTCTTGGACAACCTGTGTAAGTGATTATGTTAATGTTAATATTACTGAAAAGAGAATCGAATAACCTTTCAAATGAGCTAGCACACGACACCTATTACCTATTTAAAAATAAGGGGTGGGGGAAGTGAAAGGGAGGGGGTTGACAAATGACAGATATATGTACCATAAAAATGTGTCCTCCTTAGATCAAAAATTGACCTATTTTTTTATTTCCTTAAAATCTGATAAATACCTACTGCCAAATATCGAGGTGGACTCTTTTCTTTGGACTTTGGCCCACTCTGTATATAATAATATCATAATTTCCTTGTTTGTATTTATGAATAGAATACTTAAATTATGATAAATAAGTACGGTTTATTTATTTTTCATGGCTCCTTATTTTTCTGCAACTACATTCACAAACATCTCCTTATCTCATTTTAAACGTTTATTGACTTACACCGATTGGCTTCTGAGGCATCGAAATGTTACAAATATGGCAAAGAAAAACACTTCGAAGGATAAAATAAAAATGTATACCATTTTTATTCAGTTGCAATGCGAAGCCAAAACCGTCTTAATTTTTACTTAGATTAGAGAGTGCAGCCAGCACTCTTATCGACGATTTCACCTCTTGTTAGAGGCTCTTCAGAAAATGCATAGGCTGCTTTCTCTACTCCAGGTAAAAACTTTCGACATCTATTAGTCCCCCATTGCAACTGACGTGAAGGTAGTAGGTGCGTAGCGGCATCTGCTAAATGAAAGACTAAGTTTTTCAACCTAATAAAAATATTTGTAAAATAAAATATTTTTAAAAGATTTTTAATTGAAAATCATATTGGCCCATTTTGGCCCCATGCAATGGGGGACTAATAGATGTCGAAAGTTTTTACCTGGAGTAGAGAAAGCAGCCTATGCATTCTCTGAAGAGCCTCTAACAAGAGGTGAAATCGTCGATAAGAGTGCTGGCTGCACTCTCTAATCTAAGTAAAAATTAAGACGGTTTTGGCTTCGCATTGCAACTGAATAAAAATGGTATACATTTTTATTTTATATTAGTATTACTCCTATAGAATAACTAGGTCCATTTTCCGTTGGAACTTTACCAAGCTGCAGACGGGGGGTTGTGAATTGCATAGTGTAGAATTCCTTCCCTTTTGTCTTCACTGCAGCATCCATCTGGCTTGCATATTGTAGAAGCCTTGGAGGTGTCACCAGGAAAATGGGCCAATATGTTTTTCAATTAAAAATCTTTTAAAAATATTTTATTTTACAAATATTTGTATTAGGTTGAAAAACTTAGTCTTTTACTTCGAAGGGTGTTTGGGGGAAAATACCAAACAATCAGTGGACATAAAGAACAAACAAAGAGTAAGAAAAATTATAAATGGAGCCAAATATACTTGCAGTAGTAACAGCACAAAGACTTCTTCATTTTAAAGACCAGTTCTCCATTTTCGTTTTAAACATTCTCGTTATATTTTTGTATGAGTCGATTTTATATTGAATGAAACCAGATGGGTTGAAGAATAACGTGGATGCATACTGCTTTATTTAAATTTAATAATTCTTACCACTTAACATCATCATTGGAAGAAATATTCCTGTCAGAACAGTATTGGCCATGGAATGATCAGTGCTGATAACAGATACCCAAAAACCTGAAATTAAATGTACTTATAGCATATTATGTATATTTTAAATAAATGATAATTCAAAATGTTAAACATTGTTTTTAGCAATTTGGTTTGTTCTGCTACTCCATCTGATCGGTAATCGTCCTTTACTTTCCTTTGCTTCAAAGGTCAAAAAAGGTTAAAACGTTTGTAAATATATACAGGGTGTAACAAAAATACAGGTCATAAATTATATCACATATTCTGGGGCCAAAAATAGTTCGAATAAACTTAACTTACCTTAATACAAATATGCACATAAAAAAAGTTACAGCCCTTTGAAGTTACAAAATGAAAATCGATTTTTTCGAATATATCGAAAACTATTAGAGATTTTTTGTTAAATATGGACATGAGGTATGAGGCATTCTTATGCAGGAACATCTTAAAGAAAAATTATAGTGAAACTGGTGCTCCCCATAAAAATTTTTTGGGGGTTTTATTCCCTTTGACCCCCCAAACTTTTGTGTACGTTCCAATTAAATTATTATTATGATACCGTTAGTTAAACTCAATATTTCTAAAACTTTTTGCATCTTAATATTTTTTCGATGAGGCAGTTTTTATCGAGTTGCGGCTTCTTTTTTAATATGTTTACATAAACATTTTATGGGGGTTTTGTTCCTTTAAACCCTCCAAATGTTTGTGTGTACGTTCCAATTAAACTATCTCTGCGGTACCATTAGTTAAACAGAGTGTTTTTAAAACTTTTTTGCCTCTTTGTATTTTTTCGATAAGACAAATTTTATCGAGATCTGGCTTCTTTTTTAATATTGTTCAAAATATACCTAAAAATGTAAATCATAAATAAATTTTCATGTTATTACCTAGTCTCCATTAACCATATACTTGCACGTAAAGGTTGGAATAAATTAATTTTCTTGAGAATGGACGATTTTAAAAAAAATCCCGAAACAGGTCAATTTTTATTTTTAAATTGCGACTTTTTGCCATATGTAATATACTGGTGACGTCACCCATCTACGTGACGACGTCATCTATAATTTTTTTAAATGAGAATAGGGGTCGTGTGATAGCTCATTTGAAAGGTAATTCAATTCTCTATTCGGTAATATAAACATTAACATAATTATTTATACAGGGTGTCCAAAAAAAATTATACAGGGTGTCCAAAAAAAAATTTTGAATTAAATTTATTGACATAAAAAGAAAAATGTGTGTTATTTATTTAACTCAAAATACATTTTAATGCTATCAGAAAACAGGAAATATTGTTTATTTGGCAAATAAATATTGTTTTTTGTTTAAATTCAATATTAAAGCCGCCACCCACCTTCCTCTTGACAGTTTGAACATTTAATTTAAGCGAAAAGCAATGATTATTTTTAAAATAAACATTTTTTCTGTTTTCTGAGAGCAGTAAAATGTATTTTGAACTAAATAAATTCTTCTTTTTGTCAATAAATTTAATTCAAAAATTTTTTTTGACACCCTGTATAAATAATTATATAAATGTTTATATTACTGAATAGAGAATTAAATAATTACCTTTCAAATGAGCTATCACACGACCCATATTCCCATTCGAAAAACTATCGATGACGTCATCACGCCCAGATGGGTGACGTCACTATTATGATATATATGCCAAAAAGTCGTAATTTAAAAATAAAACTTGACCCGTTTCGGGATTTTTTTCCAAAATGAAATTTTTCCTCGAGAAAATGAATTTATTCCAATCTTTACGTGCTCACTGTATACAAAATTTGTGGTGGATTTGACAAATATTCAAAATATCTCGATAAAAACTGACTTTTCGAAAAAGTACTAAGAGGCAAAAAAGTTTTAAAAACATTGTGTTTAACTAATGGTACCACAGTAATAATTTAATTGGAACGTACACACAAGTTTGGGGGGTTTAAAAGAACAAAACCACCATAAAATTTTTATGGGATGTCCAGATTTAACTATGACTAAGATGCTACTACCATAAAAATGCCACATGTCCATTTTCAATAAAAAATCTATAATAGTTTTCGATATATTGGAAAAAATCGATTTTCATTTTGTAACTTCAAAGGGCTGTAACTTTTTTTCTGTGGACATTTGTATGTAAGTTAGGTTCAATGGAACTGTTTTTGGTCCCAAAATATGTGATTAAATTTATGACCTGTATTTTTGTTACAACCTGTATATTAAGCTAGAGAAACACTATTAGGCGGGTGGCTTTTGTCGAAAAAGGTCGATTTTATATTCGCAAGCTGAAACTTATTTTAATCGATAGATTATGATCCCGATATTCTTCTTCTTCTACTTCTTCTACCTCTTTATAAGCAACTCTGCTTGTTCATTGACGGATTGATACCTCTATGGAAGATTGCCATTCCATCTTTTGCGCGGTCGTCCTATACTTCTTTTGCCGATTGGTGAATCTGGTTATCTTTTGCTATTTTGACCACACGATACTCCCCCATTTTGCTTATGTGGTTATTCCATTCTTTTTTCTAATTAGTGTCCATTCAGTTATACACTGTACGTTACATTTTCTTGTAATGTCTTCACTCCTCTTTCGATCTCTCAGCGTATTTCCTGTAATTTTTCTCAGTACTCTCATATCTGCCGTTTCCAGTAGTCTTTGTGTTGTGATTGTATCGGGTCTTGTTTCTGATGCATATGTCATTATTGGTCTTACACCAGCTTTATAAATTCTTGGCATTATCTCAGTGTTAATATGACGGTTTCGCCATATAGTATTATTACAATTTATATTCTACATCTAATTAGTTCTTTGTTGATAATGCCAATATGCTACATAATGTAAACATATTAAGTGCGTTCGCGGGTCGCCTGTCGGCGAAAAGTTGGCGACAAATTAGCAACAAAACGCATACGCACTTTAAAATGCAGTGCTAGTCAAAAGTCTGTACCCCCCTCGTATCTTTTGAACGGTTATACCTATAATAGTGAAATTTGGAGGGAGGAAATAAACGAACGTAAGCTTCTTAACTAGTCATGACAGGTGACGAAATAGTGACAGATGATGTTACAGAGGCACTGTGACCGATAATTTTAAATGGGAGCTTATGGCAAGTGATACCTCGTTTGAAAGATATACAAAATACCTATTCAGTCATACTAATTTTTTGGGTTTTAGTTGATTTTGGTTTTGGTGAATAAATGAAATAAATATAATATTGCACTTTCGCATTTAATGAATAAAAATTCAAATATTCGCCTATGGTTTATTTGTCAAAAAAGTTGACGTCTTTCAATTCTCTCGTAGTTTTTACGTCAACTTCAACCTTTTTGACAAATAATCATATGCGGAATTTTGAATTTTTATTAATTAAATGCGAAACTACAATTTTATATTTATTTCATATATTCATCAAAATGAGATTAAACTCAAACAAAATTAGTATGAATGAATAGGTATTTTCAATACCTTTCAAACGAGGTATCACTTGCCATAAGGTCCCATTTGAAATTATTTGTCACAGGGGCGCTGTAAAGTCATCTGCCATAATTACGTCACCTGTCATGACTAGTTAAGAAGCTTACATCTGTTTATTTCCTCTTTCCAAATTTCACTATTATAGGTATAACTGTTCAAAAGATACAAGGGGGGTAAGGACTTTTAACTAGCACTGTATATAATGCTAAGGGAGCAAAGTATGCTAAATGTGCAGTCACTAGAGCGTTATGGGGACCTATTGGGTTGTGAAGAGTAGGTCCTAAAATCAAAAAAAGTTAAGTAACGCTTTCCATTTTAGCGGGCGCTTGCCATTTTTTAATTTAATTTTCCATTTCCAACAATCGTTTTTTCCGATTTTAACGCCATCTATCCATAATTCGAAAAAATGTTTCGAATAAAAGTTATTTACTTTTACATAAGGAATCCAAATCTGCAGTAAAAAATGGGGCTCCTATTTAAGATTTTAAAGTAACCCCCCACCACACTTTTGTGGGGGATCGTGTTTGGTGCCATTCGATAGATTTTTCAAAAATATTCAATAAGTGTATTTTATAGTTTTTCGATCTGATGTTCATTTCGCGAAATATCGCGGGATTTGTATCGCGTAAAATATTAAACTTACCCCCCACCCCTCTCCATGGAAAGTCGTCTTTGGTATCGATCGATAGATTTTTAAAAAAATATTGAGCACATATTTTTTAGTTTTTCGATCTGTCATTCATTTCGCGAAATATTCGCTTTTTTCTTGTTAAACTTTGGGACTCACCCATTTCGTTACGCCCGGCTCAAATCATCAGATTTTTGAAATATACACTCTTTTGCATGTACTTAACTTACCTTATCTTAATCTGACAATTTCCAGTTTCTTTAAGGATAGATTTTTATTCGGGCCCCCGTTAACGAACACCCCTGTGTTAAGAGCCAATATATGGTATAGGTACATCTGCAGGGTACCAGGTTTCTCCCCATATGATAATCTGACGCGCTCGAGTAACTGCGAAAATCCCCGCTTGGGCTCCCCTACGATAAGGTATATTTACCTAGTATAATTTAATAATTAGTTATTAATTATTATAGTCTAAGAGCTAGTGAACCCTCCGACTAACGGTCGTCCTGTAAGGCTTGAAATTTGTCTAGTAATAATTCATAGCACACCAAGGCTAAAAACCATGACCTGGCAGGCATCAGCCGTGCACGTGTATCTACCAGGTGAATCTAAAAGTGCAAATTTAGGGGGTAAAATAAACTTTCTCCTGTAAAGTTTAAATTTAAGTATGTGTTTGAGTAAGTCATTTAGAAGAAATATGTACAATGACAGGCGATTCTGAAGAGCATAAGAACTTGCCAGGCGATGGGAAAGATTATGGGTTTTTCCTAAAATTATTATTTTTGCATCGAACAAAGTTTTTTTAGGTTTTTTGAATCATTCCAAAGAGAAAAGGTCTTTGGTGATTTTTCTCCTTAAGTCAATAGTTTTTGTTATAAGCGATTAAAAATTTTGAAAATTGCGAAATCGGCCATTTTTAACCCTAAATCGGGCATTTAACTAAAAATTCCAATGTTGCCAAGGTAGGTAGATGTTCTTTAAACATTGATTGATGAAATCCCGAAGAGTTTTTTGCAATACAATATCGAAAACCCCTTTGTTTTTTAATTGCTAATCAAGCGGGCGCGACACTGTAGTATAAGTGAGAACGCTTGGTTTGCATAAATTCATTATCTTGAGAAAGGGCAAATTTAAAGAGAAATCGTCAGACAGGTCGATTTTTTTTAAAGTAGGACTTTTTGGCATATATATAATACTAGTGACGTCATCCGTCTTGGCGTGATGACGTAATCGATGATTTTTTTTAAATGAGAGTAGGGGTTGTGTGATAGCTCATTTGAAAGGTTATTTAATTTTCTATTCAGTAATATAGACATTAACATAATTATTTATACAGGGTGTACAAAAAAAAATTAATTAATTTAGACAAAAAGAAAAAAAATTGTTTGCACACCCTGTATAAATAATTATGTTAAGGCTTATATTACTGAATAGAGAATTAAATAACCTTTCAAATGAGTAATCACACAACCCCTACTCTCATTTAAAAAAATCATCGATTACGTCATCACGCCCAGATGGATGACGTCACTAGTATTATATATATATATATATATATATATATATATATATATATATATATATATATATGCCAAAAAGTCCTAATTTAAAAATAAAAATCGACCTGTCTGAGGATTTCTTTTCAAATTTGCCCATTCTCGAGATAATGAATTTATGCAAACTCAAACGTCCTCATTTATACAACAGTGTCGCGCCCGCTTGATTAGCAATTAAAAAGCAAAGGGGTTTTCGATATTGTATTGCAAAAAACTCTTCGGGATTTCATCAATCAATGTTTAAAGAATATCTACCTACCTTGGCAACATTGAAATTTTTAGTTAAATGTCCGATTTAGGGTTAAGAATAGCCGATTTCGCAATTTTCAAAATTTTTAATCGCTTATATAACAAAAACTATTAACCTAAGAGAAAAGTCACTAAAGACTTTTTCTGTTTGGAATGATTCAAAAAACCTAAAAAAAACTTTGTTCGATGCAAAAAAGATAATTTTAGGAAAAACCCCTAATCTTTCCCCTCGCCTGGCAAGATCTTATGCTCTTCAGAATCGCCTGTCATTGTACATATTTCTTCTAAATGACTTACTCAAACACATACTTAAATTTAAACCTTTACAGGAGAAAGTTTATTTTACCAACTAAATTTGCACTTTTCGATTCACCTGGTAGATACACGTGCACGGCTGATGCCTGCCAGGTCATGGTTCTTAGCCTTGATGTGCTATGAATTATCACTAGACAAATTTCTAGCCTTACAAGACGACCGTTAGTCGGAGGGTTCACTAGCTTAGACTATAATATTAATGAAAGTAATGAAAAGTAAATATACAATTTGTCCACTGTACCCGCGACCGCAACTTATGTTTAAAAGTTTAACGAAATCGTTTCATGGTAACCTATTTATTTATAAAAATGTTTAAACAAATTTTAAAAAATTGCTATTTTCACTTCGAAACTCCATTTTTTAATAATTTGTGTTATAAGACGAAAGTAATTTTTGTGAGTTTCTCGTAAAGATCCACGACGAAAAATTTCCTGTAGTTGGCTGTATACCATTACAAAAACATAAAATCCTTTATAAAAGGTATATTTGTAAAATCCCTATACAGGGCTACATCAAAGACAGAACTAGTTTTCGATCGGTTGACCGATCATTATCAGTGCAATCCTAAAATGTGTACAACCAGATAAAATGATGCAAAGTATTTAAAATGTTGACTAAGGTTATAAAAAGCCCTAGATATCACATATAAGGGGTTTGATAATGTTTATTAAGTTTTCTGTATTATGTGTAATGTGGTTTGCCTACTTCCTCCATTACAATATTTTAACATTTACATCAAGTCTATTTCCATTTTTACAGACTATCTACCACAGTGGGAACGACTGTTTTTATTGTTACTAATTTAACAAATTTTACAATAAATACCACAAAACAACAGGGAAATTATAACTTCCTGTGGAACTGTCATTCCTGTCATGTCACCATTCAGAATTTCCGTTATCAAAATCACTTGCTTCCGTACAGTCATGATGTGAACTTGTCAGATAGAGCTCATTGGTACCTCGGGCGAAAAACATTGGATATCTTAATCATCCATGTTATAATTCACATCTTTGTCATATGTTCCGATGACGGATCAATTGTAAAGGGTTTTTACCCTGTTATTTTTACTTTGGTGGCTTGCATGTAGATTCTAAGTGAGTATAACCTATAACTTTTTATAACCTTAGTCAACATTTTAAATACTTTGCATCATTTTATCTGGTTGTACACATTTTAGGATTGCACTGATGATGATCGGTCAACCGATCTAAGTTTCTGTCTTTGATGTAGCCCTGTATAGGGATTTTAACAAATATACCTTTTATAAAGGATTTTATGTTTCTCGTAAAGGGTTTACTCTAGAAACACACTTGAATAATAACCAAGTAAAACTTACCATACGCCATTCCACAAATACCTTGAAGATAGACCATCACGTACATTAACCACAAACTTCCTGAATATTCTTGTTGGTAAATCAAATAGACGACAACCAATAGCTCTGCCGTTTGAATTATGCAAATCGAAGCCTGCAACACCAAATGCGTAATGGTAATCTCTAAAGATGTTACTCCTGCAACAATGGATCTGTCCCACACACCGTCGTGTCGGTCGGTAATGATTATCTGGGATGTCATAATTGCACCCATAAAGAACATGATGCTAGAAATATAAAGAGAAACATAATATCAATTTCACTTGAAGGATATTTCCTCAATATATTATTTATTAAATGGATAACCTCACACCCCACCCTTTTGAACAATAAGTTAATAGTATCATAAAAGATATGTGTAATATTGTAGCCTTTTTTATTTTTAGTGTCTGTTTAGACTAAGTTAAAGAATACGAGTATTATTAATTAATTACGCATTGTAAACACAGTGGCATATTCTTTCTTGAAATACCTATTAAAAATGTCTATATGTATTTTAGTTTAAGTTGTCAGGCTTTATGGTGTAAAATAACCAGGCGGCAAGTTTTGGGGTATTTTAGCTTTGTATTGCGGTGTCTGTGGATGTTGAATAATAAATGATTGATAATTTTTATCTTATTTGAGTTCTATTGTCGCTCTGCATATAAAAGCTGCTTCCTATTATGTCTTCATCTTCACCAGTTCCATTACGTTAGTATGAGCCGGTACATCCATTATATTGCTTTTTTGCTAACTAGAGAAAAGAGAACTGGACCTATTTGAGGGTCGTTGTCTTTTTACGTACGAACAGTTGGCTTCTAGGGTTGAATGACTTTACTTCCACCAACCGGTTGATTTAAAGTTAAGTGTGAATAGACATTTTATGATTTAGTCTAGGCGCCAGAGGGGTCACCGTGTCCTTTTCAATTCTGATGGACTAACTCAACGGTTTCCTATGGATTTTTGGCTGCTGATTACGAATTTCGAGGGTGAATTTCGATCCGAGTGGTCAAAAAATTGTTATAAACAATTTAATTGTTTATAAGGCTCTGGCTCATAAACTAAAAGAGATAAAAAAAATGTTTCAAATAAAATTTGTGTCTTAATACAAAACGAAGAAAAAACGTTTATTGTCCTTTTCATGATCATTTTTCAGTGCGTCACAAATGATTGGAAAAAGGGTAAGTCCGTGATAATACACATTTATGACATTTATTCTAACATGACATTTAAGTTAAATCTGACAGTTGTCACATTTTATTTTCAATTTAGAATAAAAACAAATCAAATGTGTTTCTTGCATTTATAAAATGGTATTTTCTTTGATTTGTATAGTCTTATAAATTATACAGATTATATTTGTAATGTTATTATCTAATAAAAAAAATTATTATTTTTTAATTATGGCGCCATCTATCGACAACTAGAATAATCACAGAACTAGAAGTAATCACCGACGTGCCTTTTTTTCTGTCACATACAATTTAATGCGTTAGAAAGAAATTGAAAAACTGTGACGCACTGAAAGATGATCGTGAGAAAAAGAATACTAAAGTTAAATCCAACAATTAAAACTCAAGATATTGTAAAATTAGTGCACAATACAAGTTACAAATTGCAAAATAAGTATTTTTCGAAGCTTTATCGATCGTAACTGGGCTTCTACGAATTCAAATGAACCTTAGAAGATCTCATTCTAAATCTTAGTTAATAGGCTTCCAAACAAAGTTTGTTAAATTACTTTATCGTTATTTGTATTAAAGTTATACGCGTTTGATGTAATAATTTTCTTAAAAAAATTGTACATTAATTTGTTTATAAGGGTTTCGTAAGTGTATTTTTGGCCAAGATATCGATATTTTAATGGCCCGCTATGAGGCTCAAGATCGGCTCACAGTCAAGTAAGTGACGAAATTCGTTAAGCTTTATAGATCGTAACTCTGCTTCTACGAAGGCAAATGAGCCTTAGAAGATCTCATTTTAAAGCCTAATTAATAGGCTTCCAAACAAAGTTTGTTAACTTACTGTATCTTTATTTGTTTTAAAGTTATACCCGTTTGAAGTTAAAATTTTCTTAAAAAAAATTTTACATTAATTTGTTTATAAGGGTTTCAAACAAATTTGAGCTATAAACAATATTACTTTAATTAACAATTATGATGGAAAAACTCAAAAGCAACAATTTGAGCTTATGAAAATGTTCATAAGTGTGTTTTTGGCCAAGATATCGATATTTTAATGGCGCGCTATGAGGCGCAAGATCGGCTCACAGTCAAGTAAGTGGCGAAATTCGTGGCCAAAATATCGATATCTTACGAACTCAACTTACGAACATTTTCATAAGCTCAAATTGTTCCTTTTGAGTTCTTCTATCAGTATTGTTAATTAAAGTATAAATTTTTATAGCTCAAATTTGCTTGAAACCCTTATAAACAAATTAATGTACATTTTTTTAAAGAAAATTATAAATTCAAACGGGTATACCTTTAAAACAAATAAAGATAAAGTAATTTAACAAACTTTGCTTGGAAGCCTATTAATTAAGCTTTAAAATGCGGTCTTCAAAGGCTCATTTGCGTTCGTAGAAGCCGAGTTACAATCGATAAAGCTTCGAAAAATACTTATTTTGCAATTTTCAATTTGTATTGTGCACTAATCTTACAATATCTTGAGTTCTAATTGTTCGATTTAAGTTTAGTAAACGTTTTTTTCTTCGTTTTTTATTAAGGAACAAATTTTACTTGAAACATTTTTTTATCTCTTTTAGTTTATGAGGGGAACAGGGATAACATTGGAAGAGGGGAACTTTTAATTGTGGAACAGGTTAGAAATTTGGAACATCAGACTACGAAAACGTTCCATGTATTTTGTCGGACAGAATTTCCAATTGATTTGCTACCATATCATTAAACTCTCATGCAAAAATCAGACTGGTGTTTATCACTAACTGGGCATTTTAATGAGTGGAACACGAAGAACATGTCAAATGACAGGAATCATGTTGGTTAGTAATAGCTGTCTGATTTTTGCTTGAGAGTTTAATGAAAGGGTAACAAATCAATTATTGGATGTTCTGTCCGACAAAATACATGGGATAATTTCGTAATCTGACTTCCAAATTTTTAAACTGTTCCACAATTAAAACTTCCCCTGTTCCAGTGTTCCCGTACATCAAAGTTTGTCCGACTAGACAAGGTTAAGCTATTAACAAATTTTCAGCTTGCTATTAATCAACTATTTTTGGTATGCGGGATCCCGGCCTATTTCCTATTTTTAACATTTTAAGTTCATTTATGTAATGAGAACATTTTACGTAAGAACCAAAAAGCTCTTCAGGTTAAAAAATTGTGGTCCATGCCTTTTACTTATTAATTTTGAAATTTTAAGTAATAATTAATTTACTTTTTGAAGAATCGGTTGTTTTTTATTTGATCGAGGACCGCAATTTATTTAGATATAAGATTATTAAGATAATACATTTTACTTAATGTTCTAATCATTATGTTTGCGCAGAGATCCCTTGGAACAACCGTATATCCCTAGATTTTATGTAATGGAGGAAACTGGACTCCACGCAATTTTACATTTCTAAGATTGATTTAAAAATAATTATATTTAACTTACGTAATAAGACTTCCCGGTATCATAAAAACTGTGTACGGCTCATCTCCATCTCCATAAATGAAATTTATGTTAACAGGCAAGTCGCCAAAGCCAGGAACAAAATCACAATCATCAAATAAGCTGTTTTGGAATTTGGTGTATAAATCAATGAGCTTGTATTTTAAGGTAGCTCCTATTTGGCGGTCTATTAACAAAATAAAAACATAATAGTTATAAAACTCATAAAAAGTAAATATTTGCCACTAAGGAAAAGTAATAAAAAACTAAATTTATCGGGATCAACACTTCTTGTATGTATGGGTGTCAGATGTGGACGCTGACAAAAACAATGGAAAGAAAAGTCCGATCCGAATACTAACGATCTACCTATTACGATCCGAATACTAACCAATACCGATTGAGAACAAATGTCAAGATCAAACAGATGTATAGGGCTAGCGACGTAGTCCAAGAGATTAAATCCCAACGTCTAAAATGGGCTGGCCTTGTCCATAGACTCCCTAGTAGCCGTCTTACCAAGTTGATCTGGGAGGAAGTCCCGACAAGAAGAAGACCCTTAGGACGTCCACAAATGCGATGAAGAGATAACGTATGGTCCAGGGTCATAACTACCTTTGGGGCAACCGGGGCACTGCCCCGGGGCCCCCGGTCAAGGGGGCCCGCAGAGGTCCCCTTTTGGTTGGCCGTGCATAGAGTTTAACGAGGAAAATAAAAATATGTAATTTAAAAGCCGATATCAACGAAATATTTTCAAATGACACAATTTTAAAAAGACAGCAACATAAAATCTTAATTTTTCACTGGCGAAATTAGTCTTTTCGACTAAAATGCAATTGTAACAGAACAGGGGTCCTGGCCCTGAGGCCTGAGCTAAGCTGGGACCCCCGAGATCTTAACATAAAAATTTAAATTATTAGTTAGGAAATTATTTATTTCGGCGTAATAAAACCTAAAATGGGGGGCACAAAAACTGATATTCTGAAAACTTTTTCTACGAATAGGATCGTCCAGGAAATACATGCGTTGGGGCGCAGTCAGACTAGTTACGCCACTGAATGCCATTGGAAGAGGGGACCCGGGCTAAGCTGGGGCCCCGGAGACCTTTCGTAAAGATATAAATTGTTGCTGAGGAAATTAGTTTCTTTGGCGAAATAAAAATTAAAATGCAACCGGAATAGGGGCCCCAGGTCCCAGCCCAGCTACTTTGTCTTAACCAATTTTCCCAGACCACATCTTGGTATGTGAAGGGAACCACATGGTACCATATTTTGAAAAGAAGGGTAAGGGTAAGATAGAATGAGCACATTAGGATCAGTCCCACCAGCAAACTGACCAGCTTCACTGAGTGTGTTTGGCTCACACTGCAGTTGCTTAAGGCACCTTAAGGCTACAAAGTAAGACCATTTACATTGTAGCGAACGAACGCATTCGTTGATGATCCGTCCACAATGTCAGATACAGATGAAGATGTATGCCTCAGCGCTGCTAATTTTATAATTATTGAAAAAAAAAGAAAGAAGAGAATGTGGTGTTCACACAGGAGGGAAAATGCGTTTTCAAGGGTTAAATATCAAACATTTTTCCGGACCCCCTTGCGCTGTGGGTAGTGGCCCCCAGATTACGTTTGCCCCGGGGCCCCCAACATCGTAGTTACGGCCCTGGTATGGTCAGATCTAAGAACAATGGGGTACCCACTGACACAACTATCATGGACAACGGTTCGAGATGGAAGTGAGTTGTACAGTCAGCTAAGACCTACCCCGGGCTGTAATGCTACGAGAAGAAGAACAATAATAATTGTTAAAACAATTGAAAAAACTTATATGTTTTGTATACATTTATGACAACCGAAGGAATTGGAGAAAAAAAAGATTTTTGAAGTGTATAAAGTTTTAACTTTCTAGCTATGGCCAAAGGTTTTAAAGTACTACGAAAAGAGAGAGCGATGTCATTAGAAATGAAAAAATTCCTATGAGTTTTTTATAAACTTTGTTGGGAGTTTGAATATTTTTAAAAAATTAATAATTGTAAGAAATTAAAAAGATCCAGGGCAGCACATGAGATATCACAAAAAAACACTTAAAATAGTTTTTGATCATTATTAAATTTTATTAAGGTTAAATTTTTTTATTATTCATTCCACCGGTTACGCCCTCATGCAATAGTAAGGTTTTTTTAACTTGGATGATATTTATTTAAACTAATATTGGGACCATTGCAGACATTTATAAAAAAAAAAAGAATTGTTAACCTACTTGACATATCCATCCAAACTTTAATCTCACTCAAAGACAAAATATCTTTCTCGATATCCTTCCCTTTATCGATTCTTTCTTCTAAAAATGATGTAAAATTCGAAGACATGTACATAGCTCCTACTATCTTGCCATGCAAGACTGCATCTTTGGCATCCTCGAGAGTCTCAAAATGAACCTACAAGAAAAGCATATCTAAGTATAATGTTGTTAAATAAATAGTTATATTATTTGCGTACAATTTTTTATCTTACTTTATGTTACTTGCTACTTCATACACTATTTAAACACATTTGTAAATTCAATGTAGCATGTCTAATATCATCATTTTATATTATAGGTCTAGATCCCGCGTATGCGTATGAAGAAAAAAATTATTAATAGCAAGCTGAAAATTTGTTAATAGTTTAAGGGTGTCTAGTCGGACAAACTTTGATATATGGGAACACTGGAACAGGGGAAGTTTTAATTGTGGAACAGGTGAAAAATTTGGAACGCTCAGACCACGAAAACGGCACATGTATTTTGTCCGACAGAACAGACTTAAACTCTCCGAACAGAGATTAAACTTTCATGCAAAAATCAGACTGCTATTTATCACCAAATGGGCGTTTTAATGAGTAGAACATGTAGAATATGTCAAATGACAGGAATCATGACAGGTGATAAATTGCAGTCTGATTTTTGCATGAGAGTTTAATCTCTGTTCGGAGAGTTTAAGTCTATTCTGTCGGACAAAATAAATGTGCCGTTTTCGTGGTCTGACCGTTCCAAATTTTTAACCTGTTCCACAATTAAAGCTGCCCCTGTTCCAGTGTTCCCATATATCAAAGTTTATCCGACTAGACACCCTTAAGCTATTAACAAATTTTCAGTTTGCTATTAATCAACTTTTTTTTCATACGTGGGATCCAGACCTATTAGTTTATCACTATACATGGTCAGAAACGACGATATGTGCAGAAAATTGGAAGCATTTGAGATGTGCCTATATTGGAGAATTCTTAAAATTCCGTGGACTGGCCAGGTCACAAATGAGGAGGTCCTAAGATGAATGAAATTAACCGAGAGGTACTGACCCCCATCTAATCTCGAAAGTTAAAATACTTCGGAGACATAATGCGAAATGAATCCAGATATGCCCTCCTACAAGCCATCCTGCAAAGAAATTGGAAACCGAGGCCCAGGAAGAAGACGAACATCCTGGTTAAAGAACCTTAGGCTCGGCGCAAATTGAACCTAAGCGAGACACAACCTGCGCCGGCAGGACGGGTGACCCGTGCTTTTATTTTTCTAGCGCACCACATATTGAACCCAACCCGACCCAACCGTTAGCTGTCACTGTGGCGAATAGAGACGGGCAAAATTAGTGCGGACGTGTAACGGTTACTTTTGATACCGGTTCTCAGTGGTACTAAGTACCTAGTACCTAGGCAACTTTAAATCGATATTTCCGTACTTGTAACGTTTTAAATACCTCCCTAGTACTCGTAGCGGCATGACTTTCGAAAATTCGATCATAAGCGGGCGCATAAAAAGATGTCTTACACTGAATATTTTATATTTTATTTCTGCACACAATACATTTAAAATAATATCAGAGTTATTTAATAATCCCTCCGCCACTGATCGGTCATAAAATAACACTATCTACATATTTTGTTTTTATAAACAAAACAAAAATGTACAATGGCGACAAGTTGAATTTGAGGGTAAATGGGACCGTGCAAGTTCGGAAAAGCGACACCTGGTTTCATAGCTCGGCAACATTTTTTGCACTTTTAATTATATTGGCCAATTATATTAGTTCTGGTTGCTGGATAATTGTCAAGGCCATAGCCCAAAAAAAATTATAAGAAGAAAAGTAAGATTTAGGTTATGTTATTAATTAAAAGGTTAACAATTGTATGTAGTAAATAAAATAAATTATTAAAATGCAGTACTGCAAGCAAAATACACATAATTCAATATACTTTTATATAATAATTGCATATCATATCAATATTGTGAACAACATATAATTTTTCTTTTTCAATAACAGTAGGTATGAAATATATGTCAATTTGACAATTTCAATTGACAATATGAATTATTTAAGAAAGTTGTACGGTTTTAAATAGATAACGTAAATCATTTTTCAACAATAATCTATAGATTTATGAAATTATACAAAATTTTTATGCCTATAGAAAGCCATCCTTTTAATAATTTTTGTTCTCATAATGGCATAACTTTGATTATTAATTTGGTATCGCCGTTTATTTAGTCTACTAGTAATAAAGTTATCAGAATTTAATGGCAGAGCAATGTTCACTCGGAATTTTGACTATACATACTATTATTTTTATGTACTTATCACAATAAATTGTAGGTACTTAGGTACCAGCCGCATTCATTTTATTTCCTATTTTCTTTCATAATTGTCTTTCAATTTCGTCCTCATATAGTCCTCGTGGCTGCTATTATACCACTACCCCAAGCTGTGGGTGAAAAAACGTGATATAATTCAGAAATTTTTGAAACCTATCAGGTGTTGTAAAGGACGATGCCAGGAATAACTTCTACTAAAATGTAACCAAAAATATTGTGCGCTTTTTTTATATTGCGATTTTCATTTGTTAAATTTGCAATTTTTAAAGATTTTTTATTTTGCAGCTTAGGATATTGATTTAAGAGAAAAACTTTTGAATAGAAAGTTGTGGTAAATTAAAAAACCTACAATTTGAGCTATCGTAAGTTTAATGTCGTTTATTGGTTATTGCAAAACAGCCTGCGAAAGGTCTAAAATGGCCGTTTTTTACAATTGCATTATTTATTGTACAAATCATTTTTTTTATATTTTTTAAAGCTTTAAAATGAAGATATTTCAATTCCAAACATAAAAAAAATTTTAAAGCCAGATTTATGAATTTGTTGCTTAGATATTATAAATTGTTTATCCCAAGAGGTCAAATGTCGAAGGCTATAACTTTTTGAAAAAAAATCGTAGAGAGTTAGTGAAAATTCCAATTTTCTTATAAAGAGTTATATTTTCATATTCTGATGTAAATAAATGCGTAAAACATTTTTAAACCTCTAATTTTTGGGTTTGAAAATAAGGGGGCATATTTCGTTATAAACATTTAGAGCTGAAGCGGCCCTGTACATCCTATGAGTTTTTAACTTACAGATTATTGATGCTGAAGACGAAACTAAGATTTATAAGAAAATAAAAAAATTCTACGATTAACTGAAGCCGAGATAATTTTTAGGTTTGAAAATAAGGGGGAAAATTTCGTTATAAACATTTAGAGCTGAAGCGGCCCTGTACATTCTATGAGTTTCTAACTTACAGATTAAAGTTGCTGAAGACGAAACGAAGATTTATAAAAAAATAAAAATTTTCTACAACCAGCTGAAGCCGAGATATTTTTTTTTTTTTTTTCTTAAATCGTAGTGCCTTTATTTATAACAATTAGGAAATTATTTTACAGTCATTGACTAAAGAAAGACTTATATTATCTTAAAAAAAATTATTATAAAATATAATTACATTTAATTATTAAAAATTATTTTTAAAATCGGTGCTTTTGCGAGCGGCCGAATTTTGCAAATCGCTTTTGCATGGCTCGCTTCAAATCCGCGCGCTCGGAAAATTTTTACGTAACTTATATTAAATTTTGACAGAAAACAATTTAATAATATTACCATTATAATATACAGTCTGTTTACCACTGTATTTGTTTTTCTTGATAAACTTTTATATGTGAAATCTCATTTCTGAAGAAATAATATTACAAAAATGATACATATATATGAAATATATCTATATTTTTAATTTTCTCATTGTTATATAGATATAATAATAATAATAACGTTACTTCTTATTATACAATATAAAACTTTTTCTTCTTGTAGTGATTATCCGTTTTGGATGTTGGGGAACATCCAAAACAGATAGTCATTACAAGAAGAAAAATTTTATATTGTATAATATTATTCTTATTATAAAATATAAAACTTTTTCTTTGCGCGCGGATTTGAAGCGAGCCGGGCGATTTGCAAAATTCGGCCGCTCGCAAATGCACCGATTTTAAAAATAATTTTTAATAATTAAATGCACTTATATTTTATAATAATTTTTATTTTAAGATAATATAAGTCTTTCTTTAGTCAATGACTGTAAAATAATTTTTTAATTGTTATAAATAAAGGCACTACGATTTAAGAAAAAAAACAATTATCTCGGCTTCAGTTGGTTGTAGAAAATTTTTATTTTTTTATAATTCTTCGTTTCGTCTTCAGCAACTTTAATTTGTAAGTTAGAAACTCATAGGATGTATAGGGCCGCTTCAGCTCTAAATGTTTATAACGAAATTTGCCCCTTATTTTCAAACCCAAAAATTATCTCGGCTTCAGTTGGTCGTAGAATTTTTTTATTTTCTTATAAATCTTAGTTTCGTCTTCAGCAACAATAATCTGTAAGTTAAAAATTCATAGGATGTACAGGGCCGCTTCAGCTCTAAATGTTTATAACGAAATATGCCCCCTTATTTTCAAAACCAAAAATTAGAGGTTTAAAAATGTTTTACGCATTTATTTACATCAGAATATGAAAATATAACTCTTTTGAAGGAGATTGGATGTTTCACCAACTCTCTACGATTTTTTTTTAAGTTATAGCCTTCGACATTTGACCTCATGGGATAAACAATTTATAATATCTAAGCAACAAATTCGTTAATCTGGCTTTACAATTTTTTTATATTTGGAATTGAAAGATCTTCATTTTAAAGCTTTAAAAAATATAAAAAAATGATTTGTACAATAAATATCGCAATTGTAAAAAACGGCCATTTTGGACTTTTCGCAGGCTGTTTTGCAATAACCAATAAACGAAATTAAACTTACCATAGCTCAAATTGTAGGTTTTTTAATTTACTACAACTTTCTATTCAAAAGTTTTTCTCTAAAATCAATATCCTAAGCTGCAAAATTAAAAATCTTTAAAAATTGCAAATATAAATGAAAATCGCAATATAAAAAAAGCGCACAATATTTTTGGTTACATTTTAGTAGAAGTTATTCCTGGCATCGTCCTTTACAACACTTAATAGGTTTCAAAAATTCCTGAATTATATCCTGAAATCGACCTATTTTTCACCCACAGCCTGGGGTACACGGGATGGTCGCGAACGAGTTCAATTAGTTTAGATATGCCCATCTCGCAAATAAAAATAAACAACTGGCAGTGAGTCCACGACCCAAGAAAACTGTACGCGTACGCCAATTGCCGATGACAAATGTTCGCAAGCGAGACCTGCGAACGCATGCACTGATCGTAGGATGGGTTCAATGTTCAATTTGCGGTCTCTCGCTTACAAGCGTGCTTCACAAAACTGTCCACGTAGTTCGCCGGTGCAGGTTGTGTCTCGCTTAGGATCAATTTGCACCGGGGTTCTAGTTAGAACCTGGTTCAACACAACATCTGTGCAGCTTACCGCGCTCCTGCAGTTAAGATAAAGATTGCCATGATGACAGCCAACACTTGTCACGGATAGGCACATCAGGAAGAATATGGGCTGCTTCCTTAATTACATTTCTCTCTTTCTCATTTCCGCCATACGTAGCTGTTCTTCTTTTTTAATGCTTAACATTTAGTACCTTACTTCATAGCCGGTATAGGTATAGGTTAGGTATAGGCCGGTATAGGTTTTTTCTTTCCGCATCTTTTTAAAATTTCTGTCACAAAAGGCTTCATCTTTAATCCATTAAGCTCTAACTGTGAGTACCTACTGCACATATTCCCATCTATTACTCCATTATTTAACAAACTTATTTCACTATCCAAAATTATTCTACATACTCTGATTTTATCATTTTATCCTTCTTCTCAACGTGTCTTATCAAGTCCCCTTGTCGCTGGCGATGAACACAGCTAGACTGTCTCTGTCTTGAACTATTCTGAAAAGTTGTTTGACTCTCCGTATCCAGGTCCATAGTATGATATTCTTCAAATGCGAGGCTTGTTTTCTACTAATTTTCTTGCATCCTTATATTTTACCCATCATAATTAGTCTAAAGTCTAAGAATATTACACTGTTTTCCCTGCATAATATTTCTAAGATATGATATTTGCCTGGATTTGACGCTATCAATTAGCTGACGATTAGCTCTTGTTTTGTTGAGAACTACTTTATTTGTGTGAAATGTGGAAAATACCATGGACAGATAGAGTGACAAATCAAGATGTTTTGCTGAAGATGGGGAAGGAATGTGAAGTCATAAAAACAATACAAACGAAAGAACTGGAATATCTGGACCACATAATGAGAGGCGAAAAGTACTCCCTGTTAAGGATCATAATAGAAGGAAAAATCTCGGGAAAATGAAATGTGGGACGTAGAAGGATTTCCTGGTTGCGAAATTTAAGGAAGTGGTACGGGTGCAGTTCAATACAATTGTTCAGAGCTGCATCCAACAAAGTTAAAATTGCTGTGATGGTAGCCAACCTCCGAGACGGTACTGCAAAAAGAAGGAGACTTTATTTGTCTGCTTAGCCGATTATTATTGTTCGTCTATACAACCACATTGCAAAAGTCTCTAAGCGGTTACTAGCAGATACTTTCAAGGTACATGCTTCGTTACACAAGAGTGACCTCATTTTTAAAAAAGTCGGGAGTTCCTCAGGGAATGGTGCTGAGATTGATGTACATCGTGTACAACGGGGTATTGGAGTTAAAGTTTTGTAGAGGATCTAACCATCATAATGGAAGACAATACAAATTGGGGTATCATAGAAAGGGAAACAAGGCTCCGAACAAAGTATCGATATGGGTTAAAAAATTGGTATTAACGACGGAGAAGATAGAGGTGGTCATACTAAAAGGGAAAAGTAGAATAGGAATAGTAAACTCTACAGTTCTATATGCGCTTCCAGTCAGGGAGAAAGTATTAAAGAAAAAAGTACATAGAAAGGGCACAAAGGAAACCACTACTAATACTTGTAAGCACATGTAGAACAAGCACAGCAACTGCTGTACAAATTATAGCAGGAGTTGTACTAATCCAGTTAATGCTTAAGGAGAGGGTGACTATGTACAATAAGGGGAGGTATTTAAAAAATATTAAGGAAGAAATCAGAAAAAATAGTGTGAGGAAGTGGCAGAGAGAGTAGCTGTAAGAAAAAACTAAAGCAAATTAAACGAGGATGCTCATCAACAATATAGAACTCTGGATAGTCCGCAAACATAGACATCGCAATTTTTATTTCACACAATTTTGGATTGGTCAAGGATCTTTTAGGACATATACATGTAAAATTAAGAAGACAAATAACGATCGATGCTTAATGTGTGAGGTGGGGGATGACGCAGAAAATTGCATTTTCATACAGTTTTAGCCAGGAAAGGCAAGAGCTCATAAAAACAAAAACAAATAGGAAGAATCACACCAGAAAACATAATAAAGAAAGCCGTAGCTAACAAAGGATACTTTAACATAACGGTAAAGAATATTACGGAAATTATAGAAAAGTTGCGAAAGTAACATATAAGAGGATTCTACAAACTAGGCAAAACTAAAAGAACACAATGAACTTAATCAATAGGGAAGAGACAAAGCGCTATACTCAAAGTTACACTCAATAAGAGTAGTTCCGAGTATGGCGGTACGGGGGTGGTTACCCCTGATGATGGGGTGGATTTGTTAAAGCACTATTTACCAGAATATATTTATTTAGAACACTAAATACGACAGTAACTAGTTGGTGGACAACGTCTCTGATCTAACCACGTCGATGTCTGAATAATGAATAATCCCTTCTTTACTTTTTCCGTATCTATAAATAAATCGTAATTGTTTGTTATGATTGACTGCACCCGAATGTGACCATGAATTCCTAATAGTAACATAACTACTGCTGATTTCAGTGTTTTCAAAACGACTGGCCTACATTGCAAAACCAATGTCTCCCATTTACGTAATGTAAACAATACATGTAAATAATATTTGTTTGAGACTTTAAAAATTAAATCGATATGGATTACTTCTATTTTTTTGCATGCTAATTTGCTTCCTATTCCTCGCTTTTCGTTTTCCAAATTCGTACTCTCAACACTCGTAAGTCGTCTTCCACCTGGTCTTTAAATCGTTCTCTGGGCCTCCCTCTTCTCCTCACTTCGTCCGGTCTTGGGTGATAAATGTGTTTCGACGGCTTCATCTCGTTCATTCTCTCTAATTGGCCTAGCCACCGCAGCCTGTTTATTTTAATGGACATACCACCCAAATAGCATGTAAACTTGTGGCAAGTTTGATTCTTCTTTGATTTTAAATTGCTGCATAAAATAATATGACGAGGCAAGTTTGTGTTAAGTTTGCTAAAATATTTTTATGACAAAGATGATGATTCAAGCACATTCAAGTTTGTAGCAACTTTGCTGCAAGCTTACAGTTGCAAAGCCACGTCACGCGTGCAATCTATTTGGTTGACTTACACGTTACGGTCGGTTCGGTTCAGTTTCGTTCGTTACCCTGACTCATGTCACGCTTACTTAATAACTTAAGAATAATTTAATAACTTAATAATAATTAATAACTTAAGTTATCCTCTCTCAAGTGTTGCCACCGGAGTTAAATTTCCCTTTTTGCGAGAATTTTCAACATAAAAGGGAAAAAGTTAACTTATAAGGGAATCCTTGATCCAGTCCAAATCGTAAAATATTTAAAAAAATCAAAATATTTGAAAATAATTCAACATATTTTCACATCTTTTTTAAATAGGAGCATAGGAGCATAGGAGGGAATTTTATCATGAAAGTGGGATTAATAAATATAATATATATATATATATATATATATATATATATATATATATATATATATATATATATATATATATAATATATATATATAAACATTTTTTGCCGAGTGGATTTGAATAGTGTAGAAGCTTTTGTGGTAACTTTTAATACCTTTTTTATAAATTTTGCTACTATTAACTTTTATAATCATTTTAATAATGTTACCTAAAGTCAAAATCAAACTAAATTAATATGCTTTTGTTGGAAGGTTGATCATGTGATCTTACTTAGTTTCTCGGCGAATACAAGTTTTTTACATATTTTTTTTAATCACATGTATGATATAACCACATGCTGCTTTTGCTGTTCAAAGTCTTTGTTAAACTGTAAACTGTACTTAGTTATTGATTGTTTCTACAACCTAACGATTCAATGGTTCATTGTTTCAAGCTTTTTTTACAATTTTATACCTTTGACTGCTACATGTCTTTTTGAGATGAACCGATGATGCTCTTTGATTAGAGAGCGAAACGTCTTCGAATAAATAGATGAAGTAGCCACCTTCTTTGTCTTATTTCTCCACCTATTGACCAAAAAACCCACCACTCTTCGAGTGATCCTTAATTTATATATAATAATTTATATCAAATATAATATATTATATATAAATAAGTTTTAGATTCTATTGTAAAATTGTTACTTTAACATCTTTTAATCTCTTTTAATAGCAAATATTAATTCTGTTCACACAGCAAGAATTTATAACAATTTCTTTTATTTGTTTCAGAGCTGATAGACAAAATTGAGCATCGGAATCTGAAGCTAGCGGGTTTAATGTAAGTTCCAATAAAGAATTTTAGACAATGGATTGTATTTTAGTTGACTGATTAATAAATAGTTACAAACCTTAAGCAAGTTTGTATTAAGTTTGAAAAAACAAACTTCATGCAACAAAACAAAAACAAATCTTCAGCAAGTTTGTTACATCAAGTTTGTATCAAGTTTGAAAAAACAAACTTCATGCAAGTTTGTCACAATGTAACTAGCAAGTTTGATTTAAACTTGCTGCAAGTTTGCAAAGTTGTCATGGCAAACCTGCAGCAAGCTTTCATGTTTGATATATCAAACTTATTGCAAGTTTGAAACAAGTTTATATTGCTATCTGGGCAATACCTACTAGACTCACTATAAAGGCGGTAAAGCTCGAAATTATAGCATCTATGCCATAATCCGTTTTCCTGCACGCCTTTATAAGTATGTCTCAGAATGTTACGTTTAAAACAGCGTAAACGTTCCTATTCACGATTTGTCATCATCCACGTTTCTGACACGAAAGTGAGGCAAGAAGTGTATAATGGGTAAGGTCAGGTTAGAATACCTGAAGTCAAATGTATCCCTGTAATCAAATTATAATGGAAAAAATAAAGTCAAAACTTATAATATAAACACAAATATATTTGACTTACCTTTTCTATCATGGGATGGTCCAGATACGATAAAAACCGACAGCTGATATTCCTAAGCTGACAGGCTCTATCGTCTGTAGCAGTTGCCGTACCGTTAAATGAAAAGCCTGGGCATGTAACGCTCATCGCTTCGTCGTTAACGATTCCCAAGGGTATGCTTCTAATGTCTCCACCTACGGCTCCCATAAATACCCCTACTTGTAGAATTGGAAATGTCATTAAAAATATAATACCCCTAAAAATATATTACTTTTTATTATTTGTAAACGCTACTTTAGTCCAGTCGTCAAAAACGAAAACGCCACTGAACATCTAAAAATCATAAGAACACGCTGAATTTTGCTGATTATTTCATTCATAAAAGATTCTGACCAATAGAAAGCTACAGAAATAAAAATTACAGTGATTATTTCATTCATAGGAGATTCTGACCAATAGAAAGCTACAGAAATCTGAATTAAATCGATAATTTTTGATAATCTCCCGTCGTTAAGTATATTACGTCAGATGCCCTTCGTTGCTACGAAATAATACATTCAGTGACATTAATGACAATTAATGTTTTAAAAATTATAAAAGTGATGACTTTCAATCGTCAAATATTTATAAAAACTGTGTGTTTAATGGTACTTACATAAATAAATTACAATAAAATTTTGGTTTTGAACAGTTTTATTCATGAAATAATCGCAACAAATTGCACTCGACCTCTGAAATTAATATAGAATTTTTGCTCTCGTGACACTTTGACATAATTTCACTCGCCTTCGGCTCGTGAAATTAAAACTGTCAAAGTGTCACTCGGGAAAAATTCAATAATTTCAGAGCTCTTGTGCAATTACTACTGATAATTTTTGATAATTTCCGTCGTCAAACATTGCGTCAGATGCCCTTCGTTACTACGCAAAAATGAACAATCAGTGACATTAATGACAATGAATGTTTTACAACTTGTCACAGAGAACACCAAGAAACAGGTTTAGCAAATATTCAGGTAAATATATCAATAAAATATTAGTTAAAATGATTTAAAAAGACAATTTTATTCATGAAATAATTTCAGTGAATTACACTCGATCTCTAAAATTATTATCGACTTGTTGACCTCGTGACATAATTTAACAAATTAAAATTGTCAAAGTGTCACTCGGGAAACAAATCGATAATTTTAGAGCTCTCGTGCAATTACTACTGACAATATCAATTTTGGGATCCCAAAAAAGATGCAAATAAGTTTATCACTCGTACACTTCGCGTCAAAAAAAACTGGTACAACTCTTATAACCGAAAATCGTGTTTTTCAAGTTGTGTAAGTTGATCTTGTCACAAGTGTCATTCTAATTTCTAGGGCAACGTTGCCAGTTCAACGAAAATATTATATCAAACTAGGTAAAAACAGGGCTGTGCGACAGACCGCATTTTTTAATATACTAAAAACTAAAACAATAATTGTAATTTTCCGCCATCTCAATTAAGTATCCATACATTGATTCGTGTTTTATTATAATTTATAAAAATATTTCAATTCAAAAATATTAATAGATAATAAATCTTGACGTGACTTTAAATTATTACGTTTAATGTCAAATCGAGAGGTGTGATTGGTTTCTCGTAAATTGTAGGACAAAACTGCATTAAGTTGTGTAGCATAAATAAAACACACTGGAAAAATTAAAAATTAAATTTTAAATTAATACAAAATGAATAACTTTTACAGTGAACAAGTGTGAAATTTAAATATATATGTATTAAAATTCGAAATATACATTTTAAACGTTATTTTTTCGTATTTAGATTTAGTGCAATTCCGTTATCTTTGATGGCAACAACGACGTGATTCACGAACAATAATTGTCAGTCTGAACACAGGTTTACATTGGGAAAAAAAAGTGTACCTGTTTTATATGATGCGAAGTGTACCATCGGGTTGTAGGAAAGATGATGGAAAACTTCCATTTACCAAGAATCTGTAGGCTGTATAAAAAATGTTTCAAACAAGAGCTGAGTATAATTTTTGAATAAAGATGTTTCTCAGGAGTTTTTATGTAAAATGAACCGTTTTCTCAGAAACAACGCTTAAACAAACCCGTGATTTTGAATGTCCCAAAATTTTGATTGTTCTATAGTAATATATGCTTCTTTTTCTTTTTGTGTAGACATGAGTCTATCTGTTTTTTCAATGTGCCTCCAGTAAATTGTCGTTCCATCATTTTTGTGGTCTTCCCACTAATCGTCTTCCTATTGAGATACCGTTTCTCGCTATCTTTACTTCTTACTCTATTTATTATTATCCGGCATATATGTTGTCGTTCCATTCTGCTCTTCTGTTTCTTACTCAGTTCTTATGTTCTCCACCTTGCATTTCCATCGTATATCTGTACTTGCAGCTCTGTCCCATAGTGACCTGCCACCGATTTTTCAAAGGGTTTTCACCTCTGCTTTTTGTAGCATTCTTTTTGTCCTCTCTGTGTAATTATTGTCCTGATGAAGGTTTTGTAAATTCTGCCTTGCATTTCTTTTCTGATATTTTTATTTCTCCATATTGTTTCATTCAGGCAACCTGCGGCTCTATTTGCTCTATTCGCTTAATCTTCCACTTCTGTTTCGAGTTTTCCTCAGCTAGTTAGTGTGATGTCTAGGTACTTAAACTTCATGACTTGTTGTATTATCTTACCATCTAGCTCTAATTTACATCTTAGTAGATTTGCTGTTATAACCATGAATTTTGTCTTTTTTGGGGAAATTAATATATATTTTAAATTGGTGCAGCATACGTTGTAAATCATCTTCACTTTGAGAGATTACTATTGCATCATCTGCATAGCAGATTATTTTAAGTTGTTTTTCTGCCATTTGGTATCCATTTTTAGTTCTTAATTTTTTATTACTTCATCCATGATAATATTAAATAATAGAGGACTCCATAAAACTGAGGAAATCCACTGTCTTGGTCATCGTCACTGTCCCATTGCCAGCTTCTATTGAATCAGTTAGTTCTTCTACTACTTTTACTTTTATTTGTTGTTCTGGTAAATATTTTCGGTGGTTTTAATTAGTATTCTTAGAGATAACATACGTATATTATGTACCTATGTAATGTCAAGAATATATTTTTTCTTGATAATGAAGAATTTACTTGATAATTTGTCTACTGATATTACTCGGTATCTTTAGTTTCAATATTCTTATTCCTGCAAATCAGTTGGTCGTTTCCTGTTAGGTTTCTGATTGATATCTGCATTTGGATGGGCCAGATAGTTTTTGGAAGTATCTGCTGCTAAAGGAGCCTTTTTTACCAATGAGCTATTTCTTGTCAGTTCTTGTTTTATATACGAGTCTTCCACCTTCCACGTCAGTTTTAATTTCAATATTAGTCCTAAATACTTAACCTCATTTTTTGTTGATGGAATATTATCATTTATTCTAACACTAGGGCATTCAACACGGCTTATTGTAAAAGTTATGTTTGTTGATTTGTTTGGCTTCACGTTTATCCGCCATTTAGGAAACTATTCTTTCAGGTTGTTGAGATGTTGCTGTTGTAGGTTAATAGCTAGTTGGAGATTGTGTCCTGTATAAGAGTGCCAGTATTGTTCGTAAATGTGACGATGTGGTTGTTTCCTCTATTGTGGTTATGTCTGCCGTGAACATGAGATATAAAAATTGATAGGTATAAAGAGCCCAAACAGGATGTTTCAAAGTTAAACTTATTTTGGAAAACACTATTATTCAGCAGTCTATGATTTGACGACTAAGTAGGAATTGGTAGGGATCAAGTTTTTTAACTTATAAAGTAGTACATGATGCCATACATGATCAAATGCTTTGTCTGCGTCCAAATGGTGTAGTGCATACTTTTCTTTTCTTGAAGACTCTTTATGATTTCGTTTACAAGTCTATGAAACTGTTGTATAATAGAATTGGCATGTCTGTCATTTTGGTCAATAATGGTAAAAGACTTGCGCTTAAGGTTAGATAAGAGATGGGTAATTCTGACATGAGCTGAAAAAAGAAGCTAAGAAAAAATATTTTTAGAACAATTACTTACGTGATGTTCCTATAAAATTGTTTTAAATTTTTATCAAACAATGCTTTCATTCGACTTTTATTTAAGGCATTTCTTGCCTTCAGTATTTTCTTTTTGGCTAAAATCTAAAAAAAAAATTAATAATATATTAAAGTGTTATCTTGTTGGAAACAGACGATAGAATGGAAAGAACAATTAAATATAATCATTTCAAAATCGAGGTAGAATAATAAACCAAAATGTTAAGGAAAACAAAAAAGAGCAAAAGAATTTAGTATGACAATCTCATCTCAGAAAACTAAAACAACAATAATCAGTGAAGAACCTATCAGATGTAACATTGAAATTGATGGCATCAGTATTGAACAAAGCTTTTCGAAATAAATAGTACATGATTTTTATGGTCTGAAAAAGAAAATATCACACTTTATAAGAGATCAAAGCACGGAGGTAAAGGAACTAATAGAACCAAAACACGTAGAAAAAGATACATGGATTGACTATCTAAAAAGCTATATGCAGAGGAAAAAGCAGAGGAATAAGCAGAGGAAGAACGAATGACTCTAGAACCGGAATTATGAACTGTAAAATTCCCTCATCTGCCTTAGTCTCAGCATCCGTTATGGCTTGGAAATTGTAGAAGCCTCGGAGGTGTAACCAGATAAGGTTCCCATTGTTTTCAGTCTGGTGGGATGTAGAGTAACATTATGTTCTTTTCAATGCCATTAGATTGAAAACTTAGTATTTTGTTATCAGTTGTCGCTAGGGCATCTATGCCATATCGTTCGTTGCAATCCGTGACTGCACCCGGGGTTTGTTTTGGTTGGATCAGAGAGAGCAGCATATGGCCTCCTGATGAGAGACTAAGTTTCGAAACCGGTAGAGCTGCTTGCTACACTCTCTGATTGGACTAGGATACAGTGCGGCTGTATTTTCGTTTTGCAACGAAATTGAAAATGGTTATTCATTTTTGATTTACATGTTTACTCTGATTGGAGTACGAAGGGAACCATTCTCGATGGAACTTTACCGTGCTGAGCAGATGAAACGTGAATTATAAATTGTAAAATTCCCTCATCTTCCTTAGTCTCATCATCCGTTATGGCTTGCAAATTGTAGAAGCCTCGGAGGTGTAACCAGATAAGGTTCCCATTGTTTTCAGTCTGGTGGAATGTAGAGTAACATTATGTTGTTTTGTATGCAATTAGATTGAAAACTTAGTCTTTTGCTAGCAGTTGCCGCTAGGGCATTTCTGCCATTTCATTCGTGGCAATCCGTGACTGCACGCCGGGGTTTGTTTGGTTGGATCAGAGAGAGCAGCATATGTGCCTCCAGATGAGAGACTAATAAGTTTCGAAACCGGTAGAGGTGCTTGCTGCACTCTCTAATTGGACTAGAATATGGTGTGACTGTATTTTCGTTTTGCAACGAAATTGAAAATGGTTATTCATTTTTTATTTACATGTTTACTCTGATTGGAATACGAAGGGAACCATTCTCGTTGGAACTTTACCGCGCTGAGCAGATGGAACGTGAATTACAAATTGTAAAATTCCCTCATCTTCCTTAGTCTCATCATCCGTTATGGCTTGCAAATTGTAGAAGCCTCGGAGATGTAACCAGATAAGGTTCCACTTGTTTTCAGTCTGGTGGAATGTAAAGTAACATTATGTTGTTTTGTATGCCATTAGATTGAAAACTTAGTCTTTTGCTAGCAGTTGCCGCTAGGGCATCTATGCCATATCGTTCGTTGCAATCCGTGACTGCACCCAGGGTTTGTTTTGGTTGGATCAGAGAGAGCAGCATATGTGCCTCCTGATGAGAGACTAATAAGTTTGGAAACCGATAGAGGTGCTTGCTGCACTCTCTAATTGGACTAGAATATGGTGTGACTGTATTTTCGTTTTGCAACGAAATTGAAAATGGTTATTCATTTTTTATTTACATGTTTACTCTAATTGGAGTACGAAGGGAACCATTCTCGTTGGAACTTTACCACACTGGGCAGATGGGACGTGAATTATAAATTGGAAAATTCCCTCATCGTCCTTAGTCTCAGCATCCGTTATGGCTTGCAAATTGTAGACGCCTTGGAGGTGTAACCGGATAAGGTTCCCATTGTTTTCAGTCTGGTGGGATGTAGAGTAACATTATGTTGTTTTGTATGCCATTAGATTGAAAACTTAGTCTTTTGCTAGCAGTTGCCGCTAGGGCATTTCTGCCATTTCGTTCGTTTGGTTGGATCAGAGAGAGCAGCATATGTGCCTCCAGATGAGAGACTAATAAGTTTCGAAACCGGTAGAGGTGCTTGCTGCACTCTCTGATTGGACTAGAATATGGTGCGGCTGTATTCTCGTTTTGCAACGAAATTGAAAATGGTTATTCATTTTTAAGTTAATATAAGTACCCAGAAAAATCGAAAAACACTTGAAAAGCTGAAGAATAGAAAAGTTGAAGGCAGTACTGGCGCTAGAGTATAAGGCGCCCGCCTGCAAGACTGGCATAGGCGCCCGCCTGCAAGATTGGCATAGGCGCCCTTCGGTTTCTTTTAAATTAGTATTTTGTATAGTACCAGCAGAAAAATGCTCATTTTGGCGCCCCCCAAACGGGGCGCCCGCCTGCAGTGTATCCCTTGCAGGCCCGTTATCGCCGGCCCTGGTTGAAGGTAAAGACGGAATACCAAACGAATTACTGAAATGTTATGGAACAGCAATGACAGAACAATTAACAGCATTAATTAACAAATTTATAAAACACAAAACGTACCGTACCGGAAGAATGGAAAACAAGCGAACTAATTCTACTATTCATAAAGGAGATAAAACGAAACTAGAAAACTACAGACGTATCGACTTACCCTAAAACCTACAACATACAACTTACCCTAAAACTTACAACTAAAATTTTACAAGAACTAATGAATCAGAGGATAAGTTTAGAAGATGAAAAACTGGGTTTTCGTGCTGAAAGATCGTGTACAGCAACGGTACAGATCGGTACAACGGAGTATAATATACCAGCATTTCTATGTCTGATTGACTTGAAGAAAGCATTTAACAGAGTAAGACTCAAAGATGCAATCCATATTCTGTATAATAGAGAAGAAGTTCCCTTAGATATCATAAAAACTATTGAAAACATCTACGAAAACAACAAAATGGAAGTCAGAAGTGATAGAGAATTTACAGAACCTATAAACATAGGCAGCAGAATAAGAGAGGGAGACTCATTGAGCCCATTTAATCATGGATGAGATCATCAAAAGCGTAAACAAAGGAAGAGAATACAGATTGAAAAACAAAGAAGTGAAAATAATTTGTTACGCACACGTTTTAATATTGATAGGCCAAAATGAAAATAGTCTCCAAAAATGAGGCCACAGGTTTAACTTCTTCTTCTTCTTGTAATAGGACTATATCCTGTTTCTTCTGTTACAGTCTTTGCTGCGATCCGGAGCTCCAACTCTCGTAACATCGTTTTTTAGATCTTCCTATGGGTCGCTTGGTGTTGGGCTTCTGTGTTTTCGCCCAATGCGCCATACGTTCAGGGTCCATCCGATCTACGTGGTCTCTCCACATGCGTCGTCGCGCTCTTGTCCATCTCACTACGTCTTGAACGCCTAGCTCTCTCAATGTGTCTTCGTTTCGTATTCTATCTCTGAGTGTGATACCTCTTATGGATTTTAGGGTTTTCATCTCTGTGGTTCTCATTATTTGTTTGGTCTTTGTTGTCTCGGCCCTTGTCTCAGCTGCGTATGTCAGTACGGGTCTAACACATGTCTTATAAATGCGGACTTTGCTTTCGGTGCTCATAAATTAATTCCGCCAGATTATATCCCTCAGAAAACCAGATATTCTCGCTGCTTTCGTTGCCTGCTGTTTTGATTCTTGCCACAGATGCCTTTCGCTAGATATTTCCACACCTAAGTATCTACAATCCATTAGTTGTTCGATTATATGGTCGTCCACTACCAATTTACATCTAATTGGGTTCCTGGATATTACCATCGATTGGGTTTTCTCTTTGGATAGTGTCAGGTTATACTTTTCGGCGGTTATTTTGAATTTTTGTAGTAGGCGTTGTAATTTATCTTCGTTTTCGGCTATTAAAATTGCATCATCTGCGTAGCAAAGTATTCTCATGGTTCGGTTACCCATTTTGTATCCCTGATTCATTATGTTAACACTACCTATAACTTCATCCATTATTAAATTAAATAGGCATGGACTGAGGCTGTCCCCTTGTCTAATGCCTGCATTGATTTTGATTTCTTCCGTGAGCCCATGTGTGGTTTTAATTCGTGTTTTGTTGGATCTATTGAGCTCTTTGAATATGTTTCTATACCTCTGACCTATGTTTTTCTTTTCAAGGATAGTGAGCACTTGAGCACGTCCTTTAATCGTACTCTGTCGAATGCTTGTTTCAGATCTACAAAGCACGTGAACATGGGCTTGTCGAATTCTATTGATTTCTCAACTAATTGTCGCATTCTGAAAATAGCGTCTATTGTGGATCTGTTTGGTCGAAAACCCTGTTGTTCTTCCGATACACCGGCTTTCTTATATATTTTTTGGGATAGAATTTTTGACAATAGTTTTGATGTAGAATTGAGTAGTGTAATTCCTCGGTAGTTCGTAGGAATTACACTACAGGTTTAACATAAGAGCAAAAGAATTCAATATGACCATTTCATGTCAGAAAACTAAAACAGTAATCAGTAAAGAACCAATCAGGTGTAAAATAGAAATTGATGGCATCAGTATTGAACAAGTAATGAAAATAAAACACCTTGAAATTACACTGTCCAACTGTGAAGACCAGGAAAAAACGTGAGAGATCAAGTATAAAAATCAAATATACTGGCAAGATTCCCTAATATGGCGGCGAAAACACTGTTATGGCTATATTTACACTGAAATGAAGAAGAAGAATCTATAAAGCCAGTGTAAGACTAATAATGACATATGCAGGAGGAACAAGACCCGACATAGCCACGATATAAAGACAACTGGAAACGACAGATATGAGAGTAAGAATTACAGGAATACGCTAAGAAATCGAACGAGGAGTGAAGATATTAGAATAAAATGCAACGTCCAGGGTATAAACGAATGGACACTAAATAGAAAGAATGGAATAATCACCAATAATAACCCAGCCGAATGGGGGGTAGACCGCAAATACGTGATGATATTAAACAAACTGTAGTATAAAGTGGAAAGAAGACAATGATAAATAGAAAGGACATGTATGCATAACATGAATATTATGTGCTGTAGAGAGATACACAAATAGTTTCGTAAAACTTACATCAGTGGAACCATGACCGATTTCAAATGTAGAAACCGACGTTGCTACGCTAGTGGTGGATCCTGTGGTGTCATTAGCTAACATAGAATTATTCTGATCATCTACAACTCGATGTGAGGTTAGTTCTTGTAATCGTCCTTCTTCCTGTCTTTTGCTGAGCAACAAAAATACGTCTTCCAAAGTCTCACTATTAAACAATGTCAATAACCTAGTTGGTGACTCCTCTGCTAAAAGTTTTCCCTCTCGCATTAGACCAATCTAAAATACAGATAAAATACAAAAATTTAAAAACTGAATTTATTTTATACATTTTTCGGTACTCAACTATTTACTACCTATTAGTTTTCACTTTTGTTGAATGAGATGACAGCAGAATCATACCTTTATCAGTGTTATAAGTTGCGATAGTTTTTCTTCGCAAATTTATTAATCTATCTATCTATCTAATTAGCCTTCTTCGGTCCATCTTTGGACATAGGCCTCCCCAATCCTTTTCCATTCTTCTCTGTCTGTCGCTACAGTTATCCACCTAGAGCCCACGTGCTTCTTGACATCATCTGCCCATCTCATTTGTGGTCTTCCTCTGCTTCGTTTATATTGCCACGGTCTCCAATTTATGAGAATTTTGTTCCATCGGTCTTCCTTTTGTCTTATAGTGTGTCCGGCAAATCTCCATTTCAACTTTGCAACTTCTTGTCTAACATCCCTAACTTTGGTTTTCTCTCTTATCCACTCGTTTCTCTTTTTATCCAATAGTTTTATGTGCAACATTTGCCTTTCCATTGCTCTTTGCGTCTTTATGATCTTGTCCATGTTTGCTTTTGTAAACGTCCACGTTTGGGAACCGTAAGTGAGAACAGGGAGTACGCATTGATTGTATACCTTGGTCTTAAGATGTTGTGGATATCTTTTGTTTTTAAGGGTGTAGCTTAGTTTTCCAAATGCCGTCCATGCCAGTCTAACTCGTCTTTTGATCTCTGCTGTTTGGTTTTCCTTGTTAAGTTTTATAATTTGACCCAGATATATATAATCATGAACTTGTTCTATTTCATCTTGTCCGATCCTCATTGTGATGTCCTCATCTGTATTTGTTATGATTTTGGTCTTGCTGTAATTCATATTAAGGCTATCTTTCCGGCTTCTATGTCCAGTTCTTTCATCATTTCAAACAATTCTTCTTTTTTATCGGTTATCAATACGATGTCATCGGCGTACCTTAGATGGTTCAAGCGTTGTCCACAAATTTTTATACCTTTTTCTTCCCATTCTAATCTTTTAAAGATATCTTCCAGAACCTGATTGAAAAGTTTCGGTGATATTGTGTCACCCTGTCTTACGCCTCTATTTATTTGAATTGATTGTGTTCCTTCGTATACTTTAATTGTTGTTGTGGCATCTTTATATATATTGGCTATTAGGTCTGTATATCTGTGGTCAATTCTGCTGTTAATCAAAGAACTTTTCACTGCCCAATGTTCGACACTGTCAAAAGCCTTTTCGAAATCTATGAACGCTACATATAGAGGGATGTTGTATTCATTTGCTCGTTCTATAAGGATTTTCATACTTAATAAATGATCACTTGTGCTAAATCCCTTTCTAAAACCAGCTTGTTCTTTCGATTGGTATCCGTCGAATTTTGTCGTCAATCTGTTGGTTAAAATTTTTGTTAGGAGTTTATACATTACATTGAGGAGTGTTATAGGACGGTAGTTTTTTATATCTGCTTTGTCCCCTTTCTTGTGTAAGATAATGGTTACGGATTCCTTCCAGTTGTTTGGGATTCTTTTTTCTTTTAATATTTTGTTAAAAAGGGAATAGAGAGTATTAATTACCACTTTTCCACCATATTTCAGCATCTCTGTAGTTATTCCATCTTTTCCAGGCGATTTGTTGTTTTTCATTTCTTTCAATGCCTTCTTTATTTCTGATTTGCTTATTTCTGGCTGTAATTCTGAATTGACATTTTTTATTTTCGAGTTAAGTTGGGTTTTTATTTCTTCTGATGGTTCCTTTTTTGTTTTATATAACTCTGAGTAGAAATGTTGGATTATATTTATGATGTCGTCTTTAATGTTTGTTTCTACTCCGTTTACGTCTTTTATTTTGTTTATTTCAAATCTGCCGAGTTTCGGTCTTAAGCATTTCATATTCTTGTTGTTCTGTATTACTTCTTCTATTTTTATTTCTTGTTCTTTTCTCTTAGTTTCTTTTATCATTTTGCTTATTGTCTTATTGATTTCTACATATTCTATAGATTTCCTTTTGCCTTCTTCGACAAGCTTTCTTCTTTTATCCATAAGCTTCTTTGTTTCTTCTGATACATAGTTGTCCTTTTTAACATCCTTTTTTGCTATTTCTTTTCCTGATGTAACCATCGTTGCTGTAAGTATGTTGTTTATTTCGTCTATATCTTTATCATCACTGTCTAATTTTTCGGTGAATTGTTCTTTTAACAGGTCTTTGTATTTCTCTTTATATTGCCCTAGTTTGTTTCTATCTACTATATCCGAGTTTCTTATTATTTTTCTTTTCATCTCATATATAGTTACCGTCGATATTAATTTTTGCTCTGACCATCCTGTGATCGCTACCTGTTGTGAATTTGTTAAGAACTGTTACATCTTTAATGATATATCGTTCCGTGGACAGTATGTAGTCGATCTCATTTTTTGTGGACCCATTAGGGCTGATCCATGTCCATTTTCTTTGGGACTTTTTTTTGTAGAAGGAGTTCATTGCGTATAGACGCTTTTCTTCTAGGTAGTTCATCAAAGTAGCACCTCTATCATTTCTCTGGCCGTATTCGAAATTTCCTATTTTAGTTTCTTCTTTGTTTAGTTTCTTACCCAGTTTAGCATTGAAATCTCCTATTACTAGTGTGAGACGATTTTTATGTTCTTCCATAGCCTTTGAAATATCTTCATAAAATATTTCGATTTATTAATAGTCCGGAGAAATACAAACAATTGAACTTCGTATTCCTAGGTTTTCACCAAACGTGACCGGAAGTAGGCATTTGAACTCTTCGTGTAACTTTACGTCGCGTCGATTGATAAACGATTTCACTAATTTTGGGTCATTTTTGCCAAACTTTCGCTTATAACTTTTTAACCAGAAATGTCATCAAAAATCAAAACCTGAACTAAATATTCGAGCCCGACTTTTCAATGTGCAATTATTGATGTATCACATGTACTATTTCTGCGACTGTAATGTGTCACTTCCGATTACATCTTTTTAACTGGAGGTGATATGAAAATCAAAAGTAAAGATTTATTCTCGTGTTTCTAAGGCGCGTCGAATAATTTATCGCTTGTACTACTTCGGCGAATTTAAAATGGTACTTCCGGTTGCAACTCTGTAACCAGAATTTCAAGGTTAAATTTCTTAGCTTTAATATGATCTTTGAGTTATAAGCTGTCACTGGATGCCTCATTTGTTATATTGGCGGACAAACAGAAAGACGGACAGACAGGCATGAAACCTAAAGTATATATTTGTTGTCGTCTTGCTAAGGCGCTTGGAAGAATATATCGCTTATACTATTTTGACGACTTTAAATCAATAGTTCCGGTTGCAACTCTAAAACCGGAAGTCTAAGACCGAAAGTTTCTCATTATATCTGGTATAATGACGGAGGAGTTGTGTTTACAAAGTCCCTGGGATAGACGGACATGGATAATTCAACGTTTCTTCACATTTTTTCAAAATGGGTGAAAACAAAATAAAATAGTACCTATTGGGGACTTCAAAACGGCCATGTATCTGACCGGGTTTTTTGAGATTTTTGAATTTTATGCTGTACAGGAAACATGGCTTTGCATAGAAACATCATGCTAGTTAAGCAAATTTTTTTCTCTGTTATTTCCTATGTTGTTTCTTTCCTTTTTAACCTCTTCAAAGAAATCTTCTTTCAACTGTTTCATTTGATCATATATGTGGGCATATATTATACTTATAAATGCGTATACTTCCGTTTAATAATAATTATCTCTTATTTCAAAGAACACTCAAACAGAATATATTTCACGGGGTATTTTGAATATTTTCTTAAATATATACTAATTGAAGACATCGAGAAACCTACCTTATTTGCCTGTCTACATTCCTCTATGTAGTGCGTAGTAATTATCACAGACGTATTATCCTTTTTAGTAATATCTACTAGATGCTTCCATATACTTCAAAATAAAATTGGATTAAAAAATAATTATATTTTGATAACTACAAATCTATCACACTTATACTTATAGGTCTGGATCCCGCGTATGAAAAAAAAGTTGACTAATAGCAAGCTAAAAATTTGTTAATAGCTTAAGGGTGTCTAGTCGGACAAACTTTGATATATGGGAACACTGGAACAGGGGAAGTTTTAATTGTGGAACAGGTTAAAAATTTGAAACGGTCAGACCACGAAAACGGCACATGTATTTTGTCCGACAGAACAGACTTAAACTCTCCGAACAGAGATTAAACTCTCATGCAAAAATCAGACTGCTATTTATCACCAAATGGGCGTTTTAATGAGTGGAACATGTAGAATATGTCAAATGACAGGAATTATGGCAGGTAATAAATAGCAGTCTGATTTTTGCATGAGCGTTTAATCTCTGTTCGGAGAGTTTAAGTCTATTCTGTCGGACAAAATAAATGTGCCGTTTTCGTGGTCTGACCGTTCCAAATTTTTAACCTGTTCCACAATTAAAACTGCCCCTGTTCCAGTGTTCCCATATATCATAGTTTATCCGACTAGACACCCTTAAGCTATTAACAAATTTTCAGCTTGCTATTAATCAACTTCTTTTTCATACACGGGATCCAGATCTATTAGTAAAAAATATTTATAGTGTAGGAAACAAAGGTTGAACCTTGCAAAATGGACACAAGTCCGGTTTTATTTTTTTTCTGGTATATCAAGGGGTGCTTATTATAAGACTAACTTTTTCTGAAAAAGTTTCGCCCCGGAACCCCCCTTTTCACCCCTTTAAAAGGGGTAATTTGTGGTTTTTGCGGAACGTAGCCCTTCCTGTACCTTTTACAAAAAAAATTTTTTATAGAAATATGAAGACTATATTTTTTACGTTTTTTTTTTCCAACAGCATCTGTCTATCATCCACCGTTTAGCGGGGGTGGCGCCCCAAATTTGACAAGTTTTTAAAAAAGATGTTTTAAAAAAAATATATGTTTCCCTAACTGTAACGGAAATTAAAAAGAAATCCTGCGGCAATTATTCAAAAATAATTGTCTGATTTTTTGTTATAGGTTTCACTTAAGGGTAATTCACAGTGGCGCCGTAAACCTCATATATGCTTTGGCGGACTCCAGTTTTTGTTTTTTTTTTCGTCATCTGTTCGTTTTATTGATAAAGTACTTATGTAAAATAAAACAACACAGTGTAACCTACAAATTATGACTTATGCACATTTTGCAATCTTTGCGCCCCAAAGCCACAGTAGTGGCCCAAAATAAATTTTTGCATATTTTCGCCACCGACACGCATTTTATTGCATTAATGCTACCTTAATAGCACAATATTTACCCTTAGGTGGTCGCTAAGCAGTGGCGGATCCAGGGAGGAGTGATGGGGGTGATCACCTCCCCCCTCCCCTCTCAAACCAAGTGATATTATATTCAAAGATTATAAAAATAGTCTTTTATTTTTATAGAAATTTAGCAAATTGGCACCCCCCTCTTAACGATGCTGGATCCTCCACTGTCGGTAAAGCATAAAAAGTACGCCATTCTTATAAAAATATTAATATAATATAAGTATTTCTATAAAAATAAATGAATATTTTTATAATCTTTGAATATAATATCACTTGGTTTGAGAGGGGGGAGTTGATCACCCCATTACCCCTCCCTGGATCCGCCACTGCTTAGCGACCAGTTAAGGGTAAATATTGTGCTATTAAGGTAGCATTAATGCAATAAAATGCGTGTAGGTGGCGAAAATATGCAAAAATTGAATTTGGGCCACCACTGTGGTGGCGCAAAGATTGTAAAATGTGCATAGGTCATAATTTGTAGGTTACACTGTGTTGTTTTATTTTACATAAGTACTTTATCAATAAAACGAACAGATGACGAAAAAAAAACAAAAACTGGAGCCCGCCAAAGCATTTATGAGGTTTACGGCGCCATTGTGCCGTAACGGTTGCTTATACGAAAAAAATGAATAGAACCTAATTTTTAGAGTAAATAGTGGTCTTCAACCTTGTATAAGTTTTGTTTAAAAAGAATGCATAGGTAATGAGAAAATCGTAAAAACATACTCGCCAAGGGATAGGGGTAGTTTCTGCAGTATATTTTCAAGGATAGGGATGGTTTCCGCATGGATGTTGCAATAACCATATATATTTTTGAAAAGGACTATTGGTGAAGCAGATGCCCACATGGATCAAAAAGCAAAAAACAAAAAAAAAATTTTAACCCCCCATTTTATTTATTTGCAGGGGTTGCACTAGGAAATCGCTTTTGACGTCCATGCATGGGTAATAATAACGTGCACAAAATGATATATGAAGCATATTAATAAAGGGCATTGTGTGTGAAGGATTCCAAGAAAATCACTTTATTTATTAATTCTTCTTTTTTTGGGTGGTTCCGGGGAAAGAATGGGGGTGCAATATACAAATTTGTAAAAAGCACCAGTACATGGGTAATCGCTTAAAGTCTTTTTACTCTAGCATAAACGGTTCAGATGGTATAAAAAGGGGTTTTTTAAAATGTAACACCCTGTAATTAAAAATTAGGCAATTACCCTTAAGTGAAACCTATACCAAAAAATCAGTCACTTATTTGTGAATAATTGCCGCAGGATTTCTTCTTAATTTCCGTTACAGTTAGGGAAAAATATATTGTTTTTAAAACATCTTTTTTAAAAACTTGTCAACTTTGGGGCGCCACCCCCGCTAAACGGTGGATAGACATATGCTGTCGGGAAATAAATCGTAGAAAATATAGTCCTCTTCATATTTCTATAAAAAAAAAATTTGTAAAAGGTACAGGAAGGGCTACGTTCCGCAAAAACCACAAATTACCCCCTTTAAGGGAGTGAAAAGGGGGGTTCCGGGGCGAAATTTTTTCAGAAAAAGTTAGTCTTATAATAAGCACTCCAACGGAAAAAAATAAAACCGGACTTGTGTCCATTTTGCAAGGTTCAACCTCTGTTTCCTACACTATTAAACAAATAAATCTAACGAACATAAACACTATAGATCTCTTACGCCAGAAAGCAAAATTCTGGTAACGACCTGAAATCTGAGCCTTCTACAATTTGCAAAGCAAACGGACTGATAAATGGTAGACATGGGAGAATCTACAATATTATGCCTTTTACACCCGTCTAGTTATCTAGGTAAAAATCCAACGAATTTTTGCTTTCTGGTACTCAAAATGTAAGTAGAACTAAGGTAATGAAAGACAGCTTAAGATTTAATTTGTTTCAGAAGCCACCACCATCCGTTGACGTATGTTTCTTTCTTTAAGTATGCTCAGAACGCTCTGTGGTGTAATTTGTGGGGGCATATATACACCAGAGACCGTTCTGAGAACTCCAAAAGGAAAAAACGTACGTCAACGGAAGGTGGTGACCTCTGAACCGAATTAAATTTTAAGCTGTCTCTCATTAAAAAGTATTTATTTTCATATATTACCGATCTCTTAACACTGGATCCACTCCAACCGTGGGTTCGTCCATTATTAAAAGTTCAGGTTTATGGACCAAAGAAGCTGCTAGGGAAACTCTCCTTTGTTGACCTCCACTACAATTTTTTAAATACCTACAAAAAGATATACTGTATTAAAATATTTTTTCATATAAAAACTATCTTAATGTCGATTCGCAGGGATTGTAGTGTAGACAGTTGTGTCTCAGATTATCGAATCGACCCTAATTTCTAATTTGCTGATCTTGACTGACTTATTTGTAATAGAGAGACAAAAAACGACAATATAGTGAGCTTTCTCCTTATCTGAAAAGTGAGTCGCAACACCTTCACAGTTTGTTCTTGTTCTATTCAGTGTGGCCCAGACATTTTGCGGGATTCAAAGATGGAAGATAAACCAATAAAATTTTTGGTCGTCCTCTAACAAGATGGTCGGAGACGACATCAAGCGCCCAACTGGATTCAGGGTGCCCAAGATCAGATGTAATGTAATAATAATACAGGAGGCTTATGTTCAGCAGTGGACTCAAAACATCTGATGATGATGATGATAATAAATTATATTATATAATATTTGCTTAGTAGTCCCCAATTCTTCACGGCTCGTAAATGAACTTTTTTTTGTGGTGCCAGCACCGATCCTTGAAAGAGGTCATTGTTCAATTTTATTTGTCTCATCGCCCATGATGAAATGCTATGACGAACACAGCAAAACTAGTATGTGGGACCATAAAAAATAATAGAAAAGACAAACGAGCACCATGGTGGAATAAAGAGGCACCGCATGGTGGAATAAATAGTCGAAAATAAGAAAAAGAAAAGCTGGGACAAATTTGGAGAAAAAATGGAAAAAAACATTAACGAAAATGTAAAATTGTTTTATAGAACACTGAAAAATCTATAATCCCACATATAAATAAAGCTAAAACAAATGGGAGCAATGAAGCGATGTGGCTCCTAGGAGCTATGAAGTTACTCCAGAAATGTTGAAATATATATATAGGAGAAACGCAAATAAAGCATTTTTATACCATTGCACAAGAATGGAAATAGAAAAGACTGTCAGAACTATAAATAGGCATATACCTAATGTGTATTATACAGAGGTAGAAAAACTAAATGAAATAATATACCGAAAAACCAGAATAGAAATAGAACTTAATAGTACGTGCTCCGAATATAGGTCGATCTGTACCCATCTGCTTGCCGGATGACACATTGTTTTTATTAAATTTCATACTTAGACAAATATTTCTAGCATGGGTTGCCTATTAAAATCGTGTCATAGCTATCGTTAAGGTGGGTCATAGGGGTTGAAATCAATATTTCAAGCACATTTTTTTTAAGTATGGTAGAATTATTTTATTTTTAAATTAAATAGGCATATTTAGTACAATTAATAGATTATTCAAGAAATAATTCAAAGAAAAATATTGAAAAATAAGCCAACGGTGGCAAATTTTTGAAGACACCTCAAAATATAATGAATTATGCGGTGGACATCAGAACTCATCATTAGCTCATGGTAAACAAAAAATTCAAAATATTTTATTAGCTTATGATTAGAGGTAACGCTGTCAATTTTTAGTAGTTTTATTGAGTTTTGACTTTTTGATATCACTCAGAAGCCAAAACAACAAATTTTTTTTTTGGAAAAAGGGTGGAAATCAACATATTTATTATTGTTAAACAAAAAATAAGCACAAAACAAAAAATATCTCGACAGCGTTACCTCAAGGAATGTCTAAAGACAATATATAAGTATAAATTTCCAGGTGGGTTGGTCAAGTAGATTTGAGTTACAATGTTTACTGTCTTTAAAAAAAAAAGCAGTTTTGAGGAAAACGTCTTTAAAGTGTTGTCAACTTTTATTTTCAATTTTTTTTGGCGGTCAAATCGTAAAGTGATGCACACTGGAATATATTCTTGAATCGCGGAGTAATTTACAAACGAAAATGAGATAAGCTGTTGACCGTTTCTCACTACGCTCAAGCGCATCGAAGCTAGGGAGGTAGGGAGATAGTATTGAATATCCCTACCTTCGACTCGCTTTGAAGCAGGTTCACGCCAGCACGCTTGAACGTAGTGAACAATGGGTCAACAGCTGTTCTCATTTTCTTTTGTAAATTACTTGGCGATTTAAAAAGATATTCCGGTGTGCATCATTTTACGATTTGACAGACAAAAATGAAACTGAAAATAATACTTTAAACGCTTTTCCCACAAAACTGCTTTTTTCAAAGGCTGTAGACATTGTAACTCAAAAACTACTTGACCGACCCACATGGAATTTTGTATATATTTTTTTTAGACATCCCTTGAGGTAACGCTGTCAAGATATTTTTTGTTTTTTGCTTATTTTTTATTTAACAATAATAAATATCTTAATTTTCACACTTTTTCCAAAAAAAATCATTGTTTTGACTTCTGAGTGATATCAAAAAATCAAAGATCGATAAATCTAATAACAACTCGACAGCATTACCTCGAAAAACTCATAATTTTATAAAATATTTTTGAATTTTTTTGTTTACTATGAGCTAATGATGAGTTCTGATGTCCACCGTAAAATTTATGGGCGTGCATGATTTGGACGCTAAATTTAAAATTCGACGCTGAAAAATAAAATTACCTGTTTCTGCATACATGATTTGGACGCTGCGCTGGGTCTAATTGAAATGTAAATGGAAAGTCAGGTAATAAAATTCTAGAGATTAAGCTTGATAAGGTTTATTTGTCACTTTGAAATAAATACGACGTACATTTTACGAAATGGTATCGATCGATACAGTTAGTTTGATACTCATGTATCCTATCTCTAGCGAACATAATTTTTTTTCTACTCTTTGGATCTTTAAGTCTATTACTTTCATGGACACTATTAATTTTAATGTAAGTTTCAGTTTGAAAATTTTTTAAAGCATCAATAAAATGGAAAATATTTGGATGAGCATGGTAAAAATTATCATTAAAACGCGAGTGGAACGATTCACAAGCATTAGTTATTAATTCTAAACTCTCACTCATCGTAGCCCACATCTCCGGCGGAAATGTTGCGTGGTCGCCAATGTAGTTGTCCAATAGGTAGTCGGAAAACTCTTCAATTTTTGCATCCTTTGGTTGAATAGCCATAAAATCATATATGAAAGATTCTTCGACTTCTGAGGGAGGTAAAAATGGCAGCCCAAAAATATATTTCAGCCATTTAGATATTTCACTGTCTGCCAATTTATATTCCCGAATTAAGCCACAACTGCCGATATTACGATACCAAGCTTGCATAAGATGAAAACGGCATCCTTTAATGTGCACATTTGGAAATTCAAAACGCGCAGCATTGTGGATAGCAATTTCAAAATCGGAGAAAATGATTTTTGGATTGAATTTCAGACCAATTACTTCACATTTGCTTTTCAAAGCATTAAATAGTTTTATATAGGTTTGTTCCGATTTGTCGGGAAGTAAACAATAACACAATGGCATATAATGTCCGTTGATAAATACATGTATGGTAAAAACTTGCTTGAAATATTGAGCACAGTAACTAAATGTACCGTCCATATAAATCGTTTCACTGCCGCACAGAAAACGCATGTTAGTGTTACACGAGAAGATGATAATGTTAGAACTTGGTTCAACCGCAAATATAAAATTCTCGTCTTTAAGTGTTTTGATATTCATAATATTTACCGCAGCAATAGTTTCTTCTTTACTTTTGGGCAGTTTCGGTTGAGCCATTCGCCGTTCACTGTATATTTGATTTCGTATTAAATTAACGTCTTTAACAGTCATGTGGCTCAAGCAATCTACATTTTCTTTCAACGCACTATGTATGATTTTGGATGGCCTTTCGGTCAAATTATCCTTAGCCTTCCTTTTGGCACTGCTACGCACAATCTGTCTATTAAACTTTTCTGGCCCTTTCGTGAATATCTTCGCTTTACACGACCGTTTTACGCACCTCCAATACGTTTCTCCCGATTTTAGTACTTTATCTTGAGAAAAAGTAAAACTGTTCACTTTGAGCAAAATTTTACCAAGATTACTTACTAACGTTGAAATTTCCATATTCACTATTAGTTTATATTCCTGTCTAGTACATGAGTTATTGTAAATAGACACAGGTTTATGGATTACAAACAAATTACCAGTTTGTTTTTTGCGGGAAACGAAAGTAATTAGTTTCGGTAGTACCGTAAATAAATTATCAATATGTCATCAGATGTTACTATACAGAATGTTTCACCGAATAAATCCTATTCTACCTCTTACTCTACATCAGTGGAATTTATACAACCCGTTGGATGTGCATGATTTGGACGCTAAATTTAAAAGACCCAAAGGAGGAAGACCCAACCTTCTTCTTCTTCTTGACTGGCTTTACAACTCGGGGTGAGTTTTCGCCGCATCCACTATGGCCCTCCATCGTCTGCGATCTTGCGCTTCGATTTGCCATTGTTGTACCCCAATCCTAGATAGATCGGTTTCAACATCATCTTCGGTGACCCAACCCTTCGGTCCTAACTTTACTTTCTGGCAGCGTCCAAAACACGGGTACTTTTAAGATCCTCAGATACTTTAGCGTCGAAAACATGCCCGCCCAAATTCATTATGTTTTGAGGTGTCTTCAAAAATTTGCCACCGTTGGCTTATTTTTTAATATTTTTGTTTTAATTGTTTCTTGAATAATCTATGGATTGTACTGAATATGCCTATTTAATTTAAAAATAAAAAAATTCTACCATAGTTTCAAAAAAAAATGTGCTTGAAATATTAATTTCAACCCCTATGGCCCCCCTTAAGGATAGCTATGACACGATTTTGATAGGCAACCCATGCTAGAAATATTTGTCTATGTATGAAATTTAATAAAAACAATGTTTCCTCCGGCAAGCAGATGGGAACAGATCGACCTATATTCGGATCTTGGACTATAACTAGAGTACATACGATGCGGATTTAGTAAAGGTGATAACAGACAAGACCATATTTCACCGTGCAACAGGTAAAATAAGAAACAGACCGCTGCATGACACAATAAAGGAGAAAAAATTAGCATGAATCGGTCATCAAACATTAGTGGATAAAGAACGGGCAAATTAATAGAGTGTGGGAAGCTAAAACCAATAGGGAAAAGCAGAAGGAACATACCAATAACAAACTGGAACAGCGATGTAGCAGAGACATCACAGAAGAACGGTAAATATTGGCAAAGGACAACACAACGGACCCCGCAGAAACTTTATGGGAAATGGCTCTCTGGCAAATGCTCTGAAAGTTTGGATTCTGGTTACTCCTTGATGTGTATAACAAAAGACTCAATGGGCACGTAGCTCCAAAAAAATGTGTGTACTTTGTACGCACGTAAGAAGTCATACTTCTATTATATAATTTCAACGAAATAAATATAAAACAAAATCAATGGGAAAATCCCAGTAGCTGGCTGTATACCTGTTTGGGAAAGTATGCCATGCGTTTCAATATTAGTGTTTTATATTTGCTCTATGACTAGTTAATTATGTAATACGATTAATTTCTTTTAAAACCTATAATCTTATTTGATATTTACCCTATATTTTGTATTTTCCAACACCGCCCTGTAAAATGACTGGCTATATCATATTTTGAACAGATATTCAGAGAAAACGCACTTTTACTTTTAACACAAAGGCATCTTTGACACTAATGCCTTTCAAAGCACCACATGTGTCAATAATTTATGACCCAAGCTAAGGGCTGTTACCTCGGCCCTGCAAAAGACGACAAAAAATTTTAGTACGAATTTACCAGTTGAACGAACTACATCGCTTTAGCTTATAAAAGGGACGGCCGTCCACCACGCGTCGACCACGCGGAGATGGGGTCCACTAATGAAGACGCGGTCCAACTACATTTTTTGCTATACTAAACGCACATATATATTTTATCTCTACAAATCTAAACAGTCCATTGTCTCTACTACCTAACTAATTAAACCCAGCGACATTACTCATCAATCAGAAGACATTAGACGCTTCAATACCATAATTAAAAAATCATACAGAAGTAAAAACTTCGTTTGTACAATGGTATAAAAAAGTTTATTAAAAACCATTAAAAGTCATCCAAAAGGATTCGCAAAACGTTTTCGATCTAGATCAGATCATCTTCAGTGTGTTCTGCTTAGTACATGAAACTAGCAACCTTATGAAATTGGTAACACCGATGAATATGGTTTGCATGATACCTATATAATATTTATAGCGACTCCAAGTCGATGTTAAAAGATTGAATGTGCTAGGAGTGAGTTGGTCTGTGTCCATTGAACTGGCAAGAACCACAAGTTTTTATCGAGCAGGGAACCATGTTGCCCTTTGAGCGCTCCTAGCACATTCAATCTTTTAACATCGACTTGGAGTCGCTATAAATATTATATAGGTATCATGTAAACCATATTTCTCGATGTTACCAATTTCATAAGGTTGCTAGTTTCATCTACTAAGCAGAACGCACTGAAGATGATCTGATCTAGATCGAAAGCGTTTTGCGAATCCTTTTGGATGACTTTTAATGGTTTTTAATAAACTTTTTTATACCATTGTACAAAGGAAGTTTTTTACTTCTGTATAATTTTTTTGAAATAAATATACTTAACAGTTACAATACCAAAAATTAACCAAAACTTAACAATACCAAAAATAAAAAATAAAAAAAAAATGAATATGAATCGTCCGGGATTTGAACCCGCGATATCTCGATCTCTGGTCCAATGTTATACCAACCGAGCTATCAAGCCCCGTGCTTTTGACGTGTCGGATATAATTACACATCACGGCGACAAATAGATCAAATTGAAGTATAAAAAGCCGCATATGACTCAGTTAATAGAGGCAAACTTCTACTTGCTATGGTAGAATTTAAAATACCGCTTCATCTTGTCCAATTAACTAAACTTACGCTCACAGGAGCAGAGAGCGTGGTAAAGATCCAGAACGATTTCTCAAGACCCTTCCATTATAAAAATGGACTAAGACAGGGTGATGGACTATCGTGTCTCTTATTTAACCTGGCATTAGAAAAAATAATTCGAGAGTCCCAAATTAATACGAATGGTACTATCTTTAACAAATCAGCAGGGCCGCGTTTAGGTCAATTGACGCCCTAGGCAATTCTCTATTAGACGCCCTTCAACAATGTACCATTTTTGCGAAAAAAAATTGCAGAAATTTGCAAAAACACTAAAAATGGTTTTAAACTACGATGTGTATATACCTATAACAGAAAAATTGTCATTCCAGTTCGATCTCATCAGAGACATCATTTCAAAAAAGACTTCAAAAAAAATTTTTTTCTTGACAACATCGACAAATTGCACGTTCTTGCGTCATACTTGATGATAAATTATTTTTAATTCTTGACATTTTCGAAAATGACCTTTCAGCGGACACGTTGGCACCTGGGATGCACAAGTATGTGCAAAGCAATGTCAAAATTAGGGAAAATATCTTTCAATCCACTTGGTGCAGTCACTGAAGGTTTTCACCTCCGATATCGTTGAACCTCCATCAATTTTCATGAAAATTGGTGAGTAGTTAGAGGATACCTCAAAGAACAAAGGTGACATGATGCCAACTTGCGCTTTTACCGTGGTGGTGAATGCCAACTCTTCTCGAGGATGAAAATTATTTTTTTTAATAATTCCATAAATCGATAGAGACAAATTCTAAGCAAAATTTGTTATATAAAGTTATTAATATAAATCAATACTTTTTGAGTTATTAAAGATCAAAGATTTTATTTTTTCGTAAAAAAATGCATATTTCAAAGCTGTTTTCGACGTAGAACTTAATAACTATAAGCTTTTACAAAAAACTTATTATTATCAAAATTGAAGATAATGAAAAGCTGAATACACTCCTTGCTTAAAGAACTAAACTAATGTTAATTCAAAGTGAGTTGTGGTTATTTGAATGTATATTTTTTCGAGTATTCAAGCGAGTACTCAAATCTAAGTATTCAAGCTTAAATAACGGGAAAAAGATGCATTTTAAATATACCTATAGTAAACACTTTGGGCAGCGAATAAAGCTTATTTTGCAAATAAAACACTACTTAAAAGCAAAATACTGTCTATTAAAACCAAGATGAGAATGTATAACACCATAATTAGACCAATATTATTATACGCAGCAGAAACAATGACGATGACTAAAAAAGATGAAGAAAACTTAAGAATAGTGGAGAGAAAGATCATGAGAACCATACTGGGACCAATCAGAACAGAGCAAAATGAATATCGAAGCCGAACAAATGCAGAGATTAAGAAAGTACTAAAAGAAGATATCGTGACCAAAATAAAGCAATGCAGAGTTAGATGGTTAGGTCACATCTGGCGGGCAGGAGATGAAGCAGTGACATATGCTATGATAGAATGGAATCCAGGAGGAAGAAAGAAAAGAGGAAGACCAAGATCAAAGTGGTTGCAAGAAGTTGAAGAAGACTTAAAAACGCAGGAGTCAGAGAATGGCGGGGAAAAACTAGAGATAGGAAAAAATGGAGAGAAATCGTTAAGAAGATAACATAAGCAAAAGGGACTGATCCTCCCTAAGAAATAGGATCTAGAAAGCTTACGCGACTTAGCCCCATATCGGGGTGTACAGTCACTATATATATATATATATATATATATATATATATATATATATATATATATATATATATATATATATATATATATATATATTTACTCCCAGCGTATGAAGTGAGCCACATATCAAAAGAAACTGCGGTTGAAGTGAGGTCCTATACAAAGTGAGGTCCAGTATACGGACCTCACTTTGTCAATCAATGTAAGACTTTTTCTTAGACATGTACTGATAGCAAACACTGTTTTTTTACAAAAAAAAGTTGGACCTCATTTTGTATGGTCCACATCAATTTTTAGTTCAGACATTTTCCGCATAGAGGCGCTGACTTTGGCGTATATTTTCTAACCATGTATATTCTATGCCCTGTTGAATAACTTACGATACACATAGTGAGGACCATACAACTAGCAACATCGTTCAGCCAATCTTTAAAACAGTGGATCGTCGCGTAATAAATTCAAACAGTACAAAAATGTATAATACCTACTTTAATCCTTTTTGAGAGCTTAGGCCCAAAATTTCGGTCGAACTCTTTTTAAACGCATTTATTTTTTTCGAATCCTGAGAATATTAATAGGTATTTTTTAAAAATTTAAACGCAGAATAAAAGTCTACATTATTGCCGAGGGCAGAAAGTCCCTTATAATAAACAAAAAGTTTCTTTGAATGATATATTTAAAATTAAATATCAGACTAATTTTTATGTCTGTAAAGTCAGCAGCACCACTTTATAAGGCCGAATTCAGACTAAGACTATATTTTATTGCTAATTTATTGCTAATTTATTACGCAAAGAAAAAATTTATTGCTGTAGCCGTTTCCGAGAAACAGTGGGTGCTGCTAGCTTTACGGTAAAGCTAGCAGCACCCAACCTATATCTCGGCAATGAAAAGGAGTAGAGGGCCCATTTTAACGGCATATTTTATTGCTAATTAATTGCTCTTGATTGGTATATTAACCAATCCCGAAAAACTACCCCATCATCCCTTAGCGCAAAACTCACCCCCGAAAAAATGAGGAAATCCGAAAATTGAATAGCAGGGAATTAATTACTAATTTATTGCTAATTTATTACGGAAAGAAAAAATTTATTTCTGTAGCCGTTTCCGAGAAACAGTGGGTGCTGCTAGCTTTACGGTAAAGCTAGCAGGACCCAACCTATATCTCGGCAATGAAAAGGAATAGAGGGCCCATTTTAACGGCATATTTTATTGCTAATTAATTGCTCTTGATTGGTATATTAACCAATCCCGAAAAACTACCCCATCATCCCTTAGCGCAAAACCCACCCCCGAAAAAATAAGGAAATCCGAAAATTCATTAGCATGGAATTAATTACTAATTTATTGCTAATTTATTACGAAAAGAAAAAATTTATTGCTGTAGCCGTTTCCGAGAAACAGTGGTTGCTGCTATCTTTACGGTAAAGCTAACAGCACCCAACCTATATCTCGGCAATGAAAAGGAGTAGAGGGCCCATTTTAACGGCATATTTTATTGCTAATTAATTGCTCTTGATTGGTATATTAACCAATTCCCAAAAACTACCCTATCATCCCCTAACGTAAAACTCACCCCCGGAAAGATGATGAAAATCGAAAATTCAACCCCAAGGAATTAATTGCTAATTTATTACGGAAAGAAAAAATTTATTGCTGTAGCCATTTCCGGTGCTGCTAGCTTTACGGTAAAGCTAGCAGCACCCAACCTATATCTCGGCAATGAAAAGGAGAAGAGGGCCCATTTTAGCGGCATATCTTATTGCTAATCAATTGCTCTTGATTGGTATATCAACCAATTCAGAAAAACTACCCCATCATCCCCAAGCGTAAAACTCACCCCCGAAAAAATGATGAAACTCTAAAATTCAACTCCAAGGAATTAATTTTTAATTTATTGCTAATTTGTTACGGAAAGACAAAAATATTGCTGTAACCCTTTCCGAGAAACAGTGGGTGCCGCTGACTGTACGGTAAAGCTAGCAACACCCATCCTATATCTCGGCTAGGAAAAGAGGTACAGAGCCCATATTGGCGACATATTTTATTGTAAGTAATTGCTAAATTGACCAACCTTTAAAAACTACCCCATCCTCACCTGATACAAATATGTACACACTTCTTTACATAAAGAACATTTTACTTTATCATAGTATAACAAATAAATCCAGTTAGATATTTCTTCACCTTATTTTCATCGTTGGAGATAGTTCTGGAATAGGTATCTGCTGCTTTTATGAGAATTTGTCTTCTAAAATATAATAACATCCAGTACCTATATATTATTATCATACTTGACATTGTTAGATATTTGTTTAAGCTTTTTGAGCATCATTATTTTTGACGTAAGTTTAGTTCCGTATTTTGCAATTTCACTCTGTATTACCGAAGCATGTATGAGCTGAACGTCAAATACAACGAAATAATAGATTTTAAAAAGCGTAGTAGAATGTCATCATAAATTATAATTACCAATTTTTACTTTAGTATTATGTATTTAGTTTTCTTGAGAGCTCTTTGGAACTTAGATAGATGCAGATTACACGGGTAAACTTTTATTTGCAAAAGCAGATGCATAAATCGTATAAAACTTGGATTCTGCATATTAATTTGACATTTTACTTAGGTTCTTTAAAGCGGCTCTTAGGATTCTTTGTGCCTCTCGATATATATTTATGTACTATCAAGTTCCTTTTCAGTTTTGTGCTATATTTATATTATTTTAAAAAAATATTAGATATTGCGTAGAAAATGTGTTTAAAATTGCTGACAAGAAATACGAATCAAGCCAAGGTTGTGTGTAGTAAGATACATTTTTTCGTCTCGAACGAACTGCCTCAGTCATCAAAAACTGCAATAAACAGTGGGCGGCGCGGTATGAATGAAAGTCACTTATCAGTATAGATTGATTTATCACACTTGTTAGAAATAACATTGTTTAAAAAACAATGATATTGTAATCTTGAATTTTTGGCAACTTTGGAAAGCTATAAATGATTTGTTTCATATTTTATGTTTCATTAATTTTTATCAAATAAATTTTTTAATGTTGTTCTGAAGCTATTTTCTTGTGGCATTTTTACAATTTTAACTATTTAGAATGGGAAATAAGCCACAATATTATTAAAAAATGATTTTTATTAACGTTTCGACGCCCAAATCGGGTGCCGTTGTCAAAATACAAAATACTATATAGTATTTTGTATTTTGACAACGGCACCCGATTTGGGCGTCGAAACGTTAATAAAAATCATTTTTTAATAATATTGTGGCTTATTTCCCATTCTAAATAGTTCAACTAAATTTTAATCGATGAACTATTTGACGAATAGGCAAATGGATGAAGAAGTTATATATTTTACTATTTTTTTCTTGTATAAGGAAATATGACACTTTGTAATTTCTAAATTTTTTACTTAATTTATTTTCAGTTTTCTTAAAAATAAGACGACAGAGATCAGAATTACAAAAGGAAATACGAGCAAGGAAATACAAATTCTAATAATGAGCGGGAAAAGAATTTCATGTTTATTGACAATAACGGAAAATCATTATGTTATTTGTAATCCTATGGTCAAAAATTATAAAGTTAGCAATTTACGTCGATATTATGAAATCAATCTTCCTCAGTTTTCTAAAAGTCAGTATCCACCAACATAGGCGTAACCAGGGGGGGTTTGGGGTTATAATAACCCCCCATTTGGATGTACTTTGAGCTGTATACGCTTAACACAATTACTATTCCATACCCCCCAGAGACCATCAAGTAGTTGTAACCCCCCCCCCCCCCGAGGATCATCCTGGTTACACCTCTGTCCACCAAATTCCAAATAAACTTGCCTCTCTAAAATCAAATTTAAATAAACTACATTCAATTTTGACGCCAGTTTTGTTTATTTCCTGGAATATTGTTCGTAAAAATCACCCGTCCGGAGTGTGGAGAGTAGAGTTGATTAAAAAAACTTGAAAGATGTAGGTAAATAAATACTTTTGGATCCAAATAATGCATTGCATAAAGTTGTTTCGCAATTCTCCATCTCGAGACACACAACCGAACGACGCATATCTGCAATTAATTAATCTCTTGCATAATTTAATAAATAATTTAAAGAACTGTACTCTGTACTGCATTCAGTTTAGAATTTGAAGTATCTGCTGCTAACTACTTGCTTAATAAACATTGCTGGAAAAATAAAACATTTGGCATTTTCCCCGAATAAAAAAAATCGTTGCAATATTAAACAAGTGAAATGGAAGTTGAAACGTCAAATTAATTTAATTTATTCCTTATTTATTTAAATTTAAATTGTGAACTTTTCCCAAATAAAATAATACATAATATGGTCTTTATTACTCATCGTTGCAGTCCATAAAAGGAAAATAATTCAATTTACTGCTTCACTCTTTTCCAAAATAAAACAAAAAATATTTTAGCTTTATACTTAAGCTACAATAGGTTTGGAAGGAGGTGCATTCATAAAAGACACAGCAACTATGTATTTCAAGAAATTAACAACGAAAGACGCATGTGTGTATTGCTCTTAAAACTAAATTACATATTTTCAATTTTTGTGAATCCAGGGGAGTGAGATCGGTATTGTGTGAGGGATGCTTTAAATTAGGCATATTTAGCAATAAAATAGGCACTAAATCAGATATATTTATAATAATAATAAGATTCTTTATTTCCCCTATAACCAGGTTTCTAACAAAATTTATTCTCGGTAGAATGATTTCGGCGTTAATCCGAAAACCCGTGAATATTTTGACAGATATCAGTCTATTTACCAAGTTAAAAGAAAGGGTGGTTTTGGTGGACGCCATGTTATTTACGTTGCAAAACCTTTAAAACTAAAATTATTTCAGTTACTTTAATTTTATATAGCTCGATGTTCAGATAAAATCTATTGCGAAACTTAATCGGAAAATAACAAAAATTAACTTGAATTTTTGAATATGCTTCATCTGCTATTTCCGTTAAAATTGTATTCTAGACAAAACACAACGTTATTATAAAATTTAATGTTCCTGGTACATATCGGCATTCTTTTCATCGGCTGACACAGGACATTAGTAATATTTATTATTTCACTTGCTTTGCTTAATACAGTACAGTTTGTTAATGTGAAGCGGAAACATCAAACTTTTATTACTTGGTGCCGATAACCTAAACATTTGTAATATCAAATATCACTCATCATGGACATCTGTATTGATTTGAAATAGTAAATCTAGGTACATAGTTCTATAACATAATATAATGTAAAATATTTGGATAAAAATTTTTTTACTGTCCGCATTTGTACCATTATTTATTGTCCGCGTCCGTTGTTGAGAGTGTCCGTTGAAAGGAGTTAAAAAGTACAGGTTCGCATATTGTCGAATGATTTTTGTTTTAAAAATCGTCCGTACAGAGGAGTTGTCCGGCGAAGAGAGGTGTCCGTTAAGAGCGAGTTTATTGTATTACTTTTTTTCACTAGTTAAAAAATGAAACTACATATAATATAGTAGTGGAGGAAAGAATGCTAAATGTGCAGTCACTCGAGCGCTTAGGGGACCTATTGGGTTGTGAAGAGTAGGTTCTAAAACCAAAAAAAATTAAGTAGTTTTCCGTTTTAGTGGAGAATTATTGTTTCAAATAAAAGTTACTTATTGTACGTAAGGAATCCGAATCTGCAATAAAAAATGGGGGCTCCTATTTAAAATTTTAAGTAACCCTCCAACCCAATCTCCGTTGGGGTCGTGTTTGGTGCCATTCTATAGATTTTTCAAACATATTGAATAAGTGTATTTTTAAGCTTTTTCGTATTAAAAATTTAAATTTTACCCCCACCCCTCTCCGTGGGGAGTCGTGTTTGGTATCATTAGATAGATTTATGACAAATATTCAAGCGAAATATTCTCTTTTTTCTTGTGAAACTTTGTGACTCACCCATTTCCTTACGCCCCGCCCAAATCGTCAGATTTTTGAAATATAAACTGTTTTGCATGTAGTTAACTTACCTTATCGTAATCTGATGATTTCGAGTTTTTCTAAGGATACATTTTTTTTTCGGCCCCCCTTAACGAACACCGCTGTGTTTAGAGCCAATGTGTGGTAGAGATACATCTACAGGGTACCAGGTATCTCCCCATGTGATAATCTGACGCGCTCAAGTTACTGCAAAAATCTCCGCTGTCCGCTTGGGCTCCCCTACCAATAGGTAGCTAGGATTTTGACGTTTATTAGGTACCTACCTAAATAAAATTACTTGACATTGTCAAAATTTATATCGCATAAGTTTACAGTAAACTACATTTTATTGTCTAAAATATATTTTAAATATGATATTATTGAAGTTTGTGGTCTAAATACATACTAGATTGGTGTAATAAGCCAATTAAAAATATTCAGAAACTTGAGTCTATGTATTATAAGAAGTTACTGTTAATAGTATATAACCACGTTACAGGAAACATTGTTGTATAAGAGCGATAACCTAGTGAGTAGACCTCGGATTCGTAAACCAGAGGTTTCGAGTTCAAATCCGGGGTGTGGATCTCCGATTTATTTATTTATTGTTACTGCATTCATGTCTATAGACAATGTTGCAATCTATAGGGGGGGAGCAAAGTATGCTAAATTTGCAGTCACTCGAGCGTTATGAGGACTAATTGGGTTGTGACTATTAGGTCCTAAAACCAAAAAAAATTTTCCACTTTAGTTTCCATTTTTTAATTTACTTTTCCATTTCCAATAGGTAATCGTTTTTTCCGATTATAGCGCCATCTATCCATAATTCGAAAAAATGTCTCGAATAAAAGTTGCTTATTTTTACGCAAAGAATCCAAATCTGCAATACAAATTTGGGGGTCCCATTTAAGATTTTAGAGTAACCCCCCACCTCACCTCCGTTGGGGGTCGTGTTTGATACCATCCGATAGATTTTTCAATAAAACTTTGAAAGTGTATTTTGCAGTTTTTCGATCTGATGTTCATTTTGCGAAATATCGCGGGGTTTGTATTTAAAATTTTAAATTTACCCCCCACCCCTTTCCGTGGGGGGGTCATGTTAATTTGATAGATTTTTGAAAAATAGTGAAGACGTATTCTTTAGTTTTTCGATCTGATGTTCACTTCGCGAAATATTCGCTTTTTTTGTGAAAGTTTTTGACTCATCCATTTCCTTACGCCCCGCTCAAATCGTCAGATTTTTGAAATATACACTCTTTTGCTTGTACTGAACTTACCTTATCTTAATCTGACATTTCGAGTATTTTTAAGGATAGATTTATTTTTTCGGAACATCCTTCTTAACGAACATCCCTGTGTTAACAGCCAATATGCGGTAGAGGTACATCTGCAGGGTACCAAGTTTCGCTCGACCCGTTCGAGTAACTGCAAAAATCCCTGCTTGGGCTCCCCTACCACTATTACAATGCGGTTTATAACTATACATTTAACATCAAACTAGTGCATATCTATATCTAATTGAATATACAGGGTGTTTGGTAAAGAATGGGCCATAACTTAACCTCAGATTCCTGAGCTTAGAATAGGTCGATTTAGGCTAACTTACCTTGGTAAAAAAGTTGTTAATCACCGAAAGTCAAAGTTAAACTTTTATATTTTATTTATTTTTGAATATTTCCTGACAGGTATGGGACAACAACACGAAATTTGGTATATGGTGCTGGTATTGTACAATCTACTAAATTATGTTTAAAAGAACGTTTCTGGCTACTACCAGAGGCGTCCGACGGCAGAACGTGAATGGTTGACCCTTCCCAAATTCTACGCCACTCGCGGAATTGATATTTTAGTGCAATTTTTTGATTCTCCAATACTTTATTATACAAATCCATTAGTTTTTGAGATATTTGAAGGTAAAACGAAGGAGCATAAAACATTAACCAAAATAAGTGTGCCTTTTCATTTTTAACTTCAAATATCTCGAAAACTCATGACTTTACCGTTACGAATGAAAAGTATATTATTTGCAGAGAAAGTATTGCAGAATCTAAAAATTATGCTAAAATAGCAGTTTCATCAGTGGCGTAGAATTTGGGAAGGGTCAACCATTCACTTTCCCCTGTCGTACGCCTCTGGTATTAGCCAGAAACGATTATTCAACATAATTTAGTAGGGTGTACAGTGCCTACACTTTCTGCCAAGTATCACATGGATGTCAAATTATTTTAAAGTATTTTTTTAAATAATTTATTCTTTATTTAAAACTTTAAAAACTATTTGACATGTCCTTATGGTACTTGACAGAAAGTGTAGGTACTGTACACCCTACTAAATTATGTTAAGTAATCGTTTGTGGTTAATACCAGAGGCCTACGACAGGGGAAAGTGAATGGTTGACATTCTACGCCACTGAAAAAACTGCTATTTTAGCATAATTTTTAGATTCTCTAATACTTTATATGCAAATAATATACTCTTCATTCGTAACGATAAAGTCATGAGTTTTCGAGATATTTGAACTTAAAAATGAAAAGGCACCCTTATTTTGTCGTTAAATATCTCGAAAACTAATGGCTTTGTCGTTACGAATGAAGAGTATGTTTTTTACATAAAAAGTGTTGGAGAATCAAAGAATTGCACTAAAATAGCAATTCCGCCAGTGGCGTAGAATTTGGGAAGGGTCAACCATCCATGTTCTCTGTCGTACGCCTCTGGTAGTAGCCAGAAACGTTTGTTTCACATAATTTAGTAGATTATACAATAAGAGCACCACTTACCAAATTTCGTGTTGTTGTCCCATGCCTGTCAGGAAATATTCAAAAATAAATAAAATAAAAGTTTAACTTTGACACCTTGTATTTAGGTTAATATCAGCTTTTCTACTAAGGTAAGTTAGCTTAAATCGACCTATTTAGAGCTCACAGGAATCTAAGGTAAAGCTATGGCCCATTCTTTACCAAACACCCTGTAGGTATTAAAGTTATTAATTTGTTTATCTTTATTTTGTTAGTTTTATTTTTGTTAGTTTAGTGGAGCTGAAATCAAATAAGTGTTTTGCCTGTAAATAAAATTAACAAACAGTACGAGCAAGAACAAATCGTCCACATCCTTCTTATAACTACAAGTGACTGAAACAGGAAACGTCGGTAGAAACGACTAATCTCATATTTACCGACAACACTGTATGGTCCTCACTTGATGAGCTGTAAGAAAATATAAACGTAAAGTTGTCCTCACTTTGTGCGCATAACAAAAAATTATATACAGTCTCGCTTTAATAGCTGGGTATAATGGCCTCACTTGGGTGGCAATATACTTGAACAATACGGGACAAATACACGTAATTTTTTTTGTGTATACTGGTCATTTTTTAATTGCTATTTACTTGTCAAGGTCACTATGAAGAGATGAAACGATTATGTCTACGTTTTCTACCGGTCCTCACTAAGTGCGCGTAATGTCAGGACCTCACTTTGATATCTGTGCATAAATATATATATATATATATATATATATAT